>NW_026775506.1:0-15251 GCF_963259705.1 Myotis daubentonii | reverse complement strand
ACCCAATTCAGAGGGACTGCAATGACACTGATGGGTGTGCATGTGGGCAGGTGTTTCTTTCTATAAAAGGGTTGCTTACATCTCCAGAGACACCTAACAGTGGTTTCAGGCTGTAAGCAATTCTAGTGCCCCTGCTTTCTGTAATGTGAGAGAAGGGAGGGATGGACAGGAGACTTACAGCAGAATGCGGGATCTGTGAATCTGAGCTGGATGGACTCTTCGAGCTCATGTGTAATGCTCTTATTGAGCAGTAGAGGAAAATGAGGCCCGAAGTCTCAGCTTTATTAGAGGCAGAGCCCAGGCTACAATGGAGAAATTCTCAATCTGGGTTCATTGCTTTTGTTCTGCCCCCAAATACACTGAATTTTGACCTAATCAGTTTCTGAAAGCTGAGTTTCAGTTTCTTAAAATTCATATCCATAGATGTTCTAGAAAACCATAGTTTCCTAGTTCCAAGAAAGTCTAATGAAAATTTCCAAGAAACTTCTAAGCCATGCACTTCTTTTTCTAACACTCTGTTGATTTAAATATCAGCAAATGTGAAATGTATAAAGGAAGCTCTCCTGGAACGATAATGGGAGCTGGAAGACTATAAATCCAAGGTGGAGGGGCCTCAGGGAAGATTCCTGTCAACAAAGCAGCCAGGCGGTGTCTCACAGACAGATGACTCCTTACTGATCTTCCATGACGCTCTGTGGCAACTGGAACAAGATGCAAAAGTAAAAGAGGACAAAACTAGGATTTCAGCCTTTCCAAAAGCTTCAGAAATACCCACAGGCAGGGCTAGGCAGAAAGGCATCATAGATTGAGTAAATGGCTGTCGTCATAGTGTGGGTGGCTGACTCCTGAGTCCCATAAAATGGTGTTAAATATTTTATTCATTACAAATGCACTGTTTGGTGAGCTTAAACCAGGCTCTTAAAATTCAGGGGTGTGGTCAGGGATGGAGCTGCGGGGAGGATAGAGAGAAGGTGAGGGACAATTAGAAAAGCCAAGAACAAATGAATACCTGGAGATACTCTCATGTAGGGTGACACAAAAGTCATGACTATCCTCTTGGTGATAAACTGCTGCCTTCCCAGCTTCCTGATCTCCCTGTCCAGGAGCCAGGCGAGGCAGTGGAGCAAAGTGTCTGTCCGGGCTCTTCACTGACTTTTTTTTCTCAGCCCAGGTAGACAGGAAACCCACCCGGCAATCACAGGCAGCTTGTACTGGCTACAACTTCCTCACTACCCTGAGGTGAATGACAGCATTTCTTTTTACCACAATCAGAGATTTATTCTGCTTCAGGGTCAGAATCTTTCTTTGAATGGAGGCTGTTCCAGAACAAGCTGCAGGGCTTGAAGGTTAGGGCTTTGTTGACTGAGATCTAAAGAGTGGCAGGTAGAAACTGGCACTGGGGTCAGAGAAACTGGAGTTGAGTCTCAATTCAACCTTTTCCAACTAACTGACCTCATTGGCAACTTCTCTGGGTTTACATGTCCTCACCTGTCAAATGGGAGTGCACATGATTCATATCTCACCTGGCTACCAAATAATAAATATAACACATATAAGTGGTTTTTGACCTGGGCTGCAAACTAGTCACTGTGAAGTGTCAAAAAAAATGCAGGGGGGTGGGGTACACCACCTTGAACTGTGGCTTTTAATCTTATTAGAGTCACTGGGAATTTTTATTTTTTATTTTTTTATTTTTTTATTTTTTTTTTATTGCTTAAAGTATTACAAAGGGTATTACATATGTGTCCTCCCCCCCCCCCCCCGCCCTTGACAGTCCCCTAGCCTCCCCTTTCCCCCAGTGTCTTATGTCCATTGGTTATGCTTATATGCATGCATACAAGTCCTTAGGTTGATCTCTTACCCCCCTTCCTCCTGCCCCCCAACCCTCCCCGGCCTTCCTGCTGCAGTTTGACAATCTGTTTGAGGCAGCTCTGCCTCTGTATCTATTATTGTTCAAAAGTTTATAATGGTCTCTATTATCCATGAATGAGTGAGATCATGTGGTATTTTTCCTTCATTGACTGGCTTATTTCACTTAGCATAATGCTCTCCAGTTCCATCCATGCTGTTGCAAATGGTAAGAGTTCCTTCTTTTTTATAGCAGCATAGTATTCCATCGTGTAGATGTACCACAGTTTTCTAATCCATTCATCTACTGATGGGCACTTAGGCTGTTTCCAGATCTTAGCTATGGTGAATGGTGCTGCTATGAACATAGGGGTGCATATATCCTTTCTGATTGGTGTTTCTGGTTTCTTGGGATATATTCCTAGAAGTGGGATCACAGGGTCAAATGGGAGTTCCATTTTCAGTTTTTGAGGAAACTCCATACTGTCTTCCATAGTGGCTGCACCAGTCTGCATTCCCACCAGCAGTGCACAAGTGTTCGTTTTTTTCCACATCCTCTCCAGCACTTGTCGTTTGTTGATTTGTTGATGATAGCCAGTCTGACAGGTGTGAGATAGTACCTCATTGTTGTTTTGATTTGCATCTCTCGGATGATTAGTGAGAGAGTCACTGGGAATTTTTAAAAGTCACAATGCCCAGGCTTTATCACAGACCAATTAAGTCAGAATCCTGAAGGAAAGACCTCATTAACCAGATTTTATGAAGTTCCCCACATGATTCTGTGGGCAGCCAAGACCAAGAGCCCCTGCTAATGTGAAAGTTCTTTATACATTAGTAAGTGCCAAACATATAAGAAACCATCATTAGTCACAACTTGAAAATTAAATATGATGACAGTGATTTTGAGTAATTGGATGGAGCGTTTCAACATACTCACAAGAGCTTCACAAAATAAGTATAAAGCTCAATAAATTAATTGTGAAGAATTAAGAAAAAGATCTTTAAGGGGCAAATTATTAGAAAAAATTATAAAACATATTAGAATAATAGAGAAAAGATGGGAAAAATTACATTCTTGGGATTAGAGGATGCTTCTGAGACCTGATGTATACCAGCCCCCACAGCCCTTCTTCAAAGGTGGACTCTGCTTCCTCAGTTCTGAGGGGCCCTGAGATTCTCTCTGCACTTCCGCCACACTTCCAAGTGCTGCCATTTTGCAGACCCAAGGATTGAAACCACAAGCTTTGGAGACATACTGACCTGGTTCAAGTTCCCGGCCTGCCCTCTCTGAGTTGCTTCACTCAGTGCAATAGTCACTCTTCACTCTTTTGTAGACCTGCTATCCCTGCCCCGCTTCTGGAAAGCACATCTTCCCAAACACCAATCACCTGGTTCAAATGGGTTCTGCCAGGGTCGTATTGCCCCTGCCCTCATTCATCAGTATGATTGTGATCGTCCCAAAGATGGACCAAACTGATTCAATGAGAACCTTCCCGGGGTGGTTGTACTGGTGCCCATGAGCATTGGCCAGTCTGTTGGCAGCAAAGCCCTGGGAGGCAGGGGCGCATTGTCTTCAGAGGGAACTGACATCCAAAGGGAATCAGAGGGAAGAGAAACAGATTTGGAGTGTTTGATTCCCTATTTCCAAGAGTTCCCAAGATGGAGCAGCTTTGCTGCCCTTCTCAAGTTAAATAAGCTATCCAAAAATTCTCCTTTTTGCTTACATCAGTTTGAGTTGGATTTCTTTCAATACAGGGGGGGGGGGGAAGCCCTGAACAATATCTGAAAATTCTCTGCTTTAGGTTAGCTTATTAATCTGTAAAACAGGTCTAATAATAGGGTCCAATCATGAGGTTGTTTTGGAGCTTAAATAAAAGACTACATGGTAGGAGCTTAGCACAGTGTTTGCGATGTTCTCCTGAGACTGTGCCAGGGCCAGGCAGAGGTTGCACCCAGGGAGTGTCCCATTGTAAAGGGATTGGATTCCTGGTTCAAATCTGGGGCCAGTCCAGCCTCTTGAAGTTCAGCCAGTTCTGGGATATAACTCCTCAGTCTGGTCCTCTCAAAATGATTCCCACGTGACTAGCACAGACATGCCCTGCCACACACCCTGCTCCAGAGACCCAAGCCCAGCCTGGTCAAGTCTATGTCCAGACTGACCATGCACTAAGGGCTGTATGATGAGGCATGGATTGGAATTTGGGCTCTCCCTTGGCCCATCTCTGAATTTACTTGGTGAAAGTCCAGCTTCCAGAAAATCTAAATGTCTTCTAGCCCTGGGTCTTCATGCTGCCACCACAGAAAGCTGTTACTAAATCCAGCATGCCTTTTGAATTCTTAAAGACTTCCAAGTCCCACTTCACACAAAGCCCCCAAGACCATCCTATATAATAAAGAGCTAATATGCTAATTAGACCAAACAGCAGAACTACTGTCTGGACCACATTCCGGACAACCGTCCAGAGGACCTTCTGGATGAAGCCGGGGCTGCAAGGGTCGGCCGAGGCCATAAGGGGCTACGAGAGCCGAGCCTCTTGCACGAATTTAATGCATCGGGCCTCTAGTTGTCATATATTGATATTACTGTGTATTTAATATTATGTAGCATATTAGGGGTGCTTAAATGATGATGCCTGAGATTGTTTTAAGTGGATTTTGCTCTTACTTTACAACTCAACAAATACTGATAGAGCTCCCAGTACATGCGAAGCACTCTCTGTGATGGGTGCCCTCCCTCACTCTGCCTACTCAGCAACAGTGGAGGATGTCACATGCTAAGCTGCATGAGCAGTTGTCAGCACAGTATGCGATGCCTGTTGCAATGCAGAAATCATAAAAATGGGAGACATCTGAGAATCTGACACACGAAAAGAATCCAAGAGGTGTGAAAGCGGTCCCTATTACTAGAGCAGTGGACCTCTTGTTGGAGCTTGAAATGTAGGCTTTGATGGAATCATAGTAATTTAGCTAGAAATTAAGAGAGAGAGAGAGAGAGAGAGAGAGAGAGAGAGAGAGAGAGAGAGAGAGAGAGAATGCTAATTAATATGAAGTTCAGATACCAGGTCAAGTAAGACATTGTAACAAGATATAAAGCTTTCTTTCGACACACATTTCAAGAGGGAGAAAGAAACCATTTGCTCTGGGGATAGATATGTTTAAAAAAACAACACACACACTTGCGTGTAGGTAGCCTAGCAGGGTTCCAAGTGTCTGTGGGTTCTCTTGCCTTTATGCTCATCCAAGGCCAACACCAGCACACCTAATTCCTGGGTATCCTGTCTGAGACTGTGCTGAAGTTTCTACTGCCTGGTTTAGATATTTCGGAGAAAACCGAATTGCTGCCTGCATCGCCGCTGGGATTTCACAGAGAAAACAGCTTCACCTTCACTGCAGATCACAGTTAAATTGGCAGCTCTGCTGGCTGTCATTCTAGGAAGGGTAAGACTCTCATCTCATCTTTGAAAATCAAGAGCCAGACTTTCAAATAGGTGTGTCAGGACTGCGGAACCCGGGCTTTTTGGCAGGACCTGACTGAGGGCCACAGCCAGTCTTGGGTACAGGAAACCAGATTCGGGGATTGAAGGAGTTCCTCAACCCAGAGATCACATTCTTCCCCGGCAGAGTCCTTATTGGGAATATAAGCATGTAAATTAGATAAAGTCACAGTAGTGTTGAAAGAAACACATTAGCAACAAAAGGTGGTTTTCGTATTGTCGTTTAGACCTTCTAGAGACTATGCCAGGCTCGGAGGAGGCTGCAGAGCAGATAGCCCTTGGTCCTAACCCTCATGGAGTGTAGAAACCACAGACCCAAAGACACAGGGAGAGCAAAGGCAAGTTTGAAGGGAAGAGAGGGCTTTTGGTGCTTGGGACCACAGCATTCAGGGGCCAGAGCAACCCTCAGAGCTCAGACCTTCCTCTGTTTCCCTTGGTTGGTACAGACATCACCTCTCTATTAGGCTCTGCTCCTGCACTGCCAATGCCAAAGCTCCCCTCCATGCAGAGTCACTCCTGGGGCTGCACTGGCTCTGGATTTGCTATCGTTCTTCTACCTTCGAAGGCACAGAGGCCTGAAGAGGGCCTCAGAGAAGGCGGACTGTTTGGGACAGCTGAGTCTGGGGCTGGCCATTCAGTGGGACACAGTGTCCACACTCTACATGGAAGAAGCCAGGCGCAAAAGGCCACAGACTGTAGGATTCCAGTCACAGGAAATGGGTAGAGAAGGCAAGACTATAGAGATACAAAGTAGATTAGTGGTTGCCTGGGACTGGAGGTTGGAATGGGGATTAACTGTAGATAGTGATGAGGGATCTTACTGGGGTGACAGAAATGTTCTCACACTGGATTGATTGCGGTAATAATGTCAACTCAGGAAACTTATCAATAATAATTAACTGTACCCTTCAAATGGGTGCATTTTATGATATGTAAAGTGTACCTCAAAAAAGTTGAAAGAAAAGAACGCTGTTCCTGTCACCTTTGAAAACACATCACGTACATGGTGATTTTACATGAGCTACTTCAGTCCAGTTATTATTACTTTTATATCTAGCTTTCTTAATTCACATTTCCTTCCCACTGCAGGATTGCTGTTTTATTTTCTACTCTTCATATTTGAAACTTTGTTGGTCTTAATCTTTTAGACAAACGCTAGTTTCTCTGTCCAATTTTTCTTCCCTTTTAATTTTCCTTTTCACTTAGCAAATAAGTTTGATTGTCTTCCCAATAATATTTTCTACCTTTCTTTTCCTGCATAAGTCCTTTTTATTAAATATCTCCTCTATCTAGTTTAAGTCTGATGTGCTTAGAAAGAGATAGGAAATGCTGGCAAGATAAGAGATACCTATGCTTCTCAATGGAGGGTGCCCATCAATCCTGAAAGACTCCTGCTCTCCCTCCTGCTCCATGGGATGGCATGTCCATTTTGCATTTGGTACTGGGCTGTCTTAACATAAAGGGCAATGTCTTGCTGTTTCATTCTCCCTGGACACACTAATCGAACTTCTCAGAGCCAGTATTGGTCCTAGGACACTGGGTCATGAGCTGGCTCTCACTCCTACCACAGGAAGGCAGACACGTCTCCTATCTTCAGACTCAAAGGGTGGACATTCCCCAGACAAGCACACCAGGAAGTTCAAGTTGATTAATTCACTAGTTTCTAGAGAGCAAATCATTATCATCCTGTGTGCCATTCTGGGTATCTGATGTCACGTTTATTTTATTTGTTTTCAGGTAGGTTAATAAAACTAGCCTAGGACCAATGGTGACTCATTAAAGAATATATACTGTTATTATCTGATTGCCTGGGTGATGCCTTTGAGAGAGAGGGCAGGCTGGCAAATTCCAATTTACTTTTACTTAAACATTTTTGTTGCTGTTGTTCCCTGAGTAACCCAGTCTCCATGCACTTTCCAGTGGACATAGTTTATATTTGGAGAGGTCACAGCATGGATTAAGGCTAATGTTTGGTATCTTCTCAACTTTGGGCAATTTCTTCCAATTTCTAAGGAGAAAAACCCAAACATCTCAAAAAGCTCTAAGAAATGTCCCTCCCACACGCTGCTCATTGCAACTGTGCCTTTTCTCAGACTATCCCCAGGGTCAGGAATTCCCTCCTTTCTCTCCTTTGCTCATCTAATGCTTCCCATTCTCAGAGGCCTCTTCATTCTTCCAGGGAGCCTGTCTGTTTGGACCAGACCATTGGATAGCCCCCTCTTTGTGTTGCAGGAAAGTCTAGCATGTGACTGATACCCTTGGTATGTGTGTGCTTATTTCTCATCCAGAAGTGTACAGCCCAGAGGCAAGGGTGCTTCCCACAGTGCCCCACAAGGCCATTCAACTGAGTTAAAATTTTTTATCACAATTTTAATTTCCAAGAACTATTTTATTCTCTAAATTTTCCTCTGTAATGGCATCTTCTTATTTAATGAGTATATGCTGTCTCTCCAAAAAAATAATGGCATTTTATTGTAATTTCCTGCCCAGAAGGGGAAAGTACTGCTGTCAGCAATCTCAGAGATCAGGGCTGGGGGGTTGGAGGGAGAAAGCTTTCAGCTTTTAAGATTCATTTTGGGGAGTTTCCTAAGTCACTTACCATGTTTATCTTCTTTTTCAATGCCCCAATTTTGCATGCTGCTTTTTCCTCTCATTCGCCCCATCTTTGTGGGTTTGTGCCTTCCCAGAAAAAATTCCTTTCCTGTTTTTTAGGCAAGTTTGATTTAGGAGGGAGTAAAAGTAGATGTGTGTGTTCAACCTACTCTGTTTCCTGGACGTGTGGGAAGCTTATTTGGAGTCACGTAAGGGGTTGCTTTCTCATATTTGGAAATAATCCACATTTTTAGAGGTGGCCTTGTTAGACAGGGACTCCCTTTTCCTGCAGGGTCAAGCCAGTCTGGAATTTCTGCTTCTCAGGATGTGAAGTATAGGGTTCGCCTTGTACTGGTTGTCATAGATGTCATGCAATCTCTCAGGCCTTTGATCACATAATACTGATTTCAGGTTCTGCATATGTTCAAGTCCAATGTGCTTTTGTTCATTTTCCATACAGCCTACTGTATGAAAAATGAACTTTTGTGGAGGAATGGCCTTGGTGAAGAAGTGCTACTTCAGGGGAGAGTTTTCTTCTGGTTCTGTCACTAAAAGGTCACAGGTGATGAGAGGTCAGTATCTCATTCTTGTCAGGGAATAGCCTTCTATGCCTCCCTGAAACAACAGGAAGTGGAGAAGAAATGCAGTTCCTAACAGTCAATGTGTCCCAGCCTTCCTCAAGATAAGAAAAGACCATAAAATCCAAATAGTATGATGACACCAGAAAAGGAGATGACTATATATTGCCCAAAGGGTCCTCATGTTCTGAAACGATTCTCCTCAGCATTTTGCCAAACAGTAATCAATCATTTTCAGTTGAATGATGTGTCTAGCAGAGACATGGAGGGAAAGATGACTAATAAAGAACTCAGAGTTATACTTTGAGCTGTTGCTAATTAAATAGCATATCAAGAAAATAAAGCATGTGTCCCTGGCTGGTGTGGCTCAATTGGTTGCTGATTCCATTCCTGGTCAGGGCACTTGTCCAGGCTGCAAGCTAAATCCCCAGTTGGGTCACATACAGGAGGCAGCCAGCCAGTGATTCTCTCTCAAATCCATGTTTCTATCTCTCTCTCCCACTCCATTCCTCCCTCTCTAAAAATCCATAATAAGATCTAAAAAATAAATAAAGCATGTGTGAAATAATATTTGGTCAATGGTCAAATAGGATGCCATTTATCAAAATTCCTCTCAGAGTCAACTTTCCAACAGCACAGCCATCATGTGCAGTGGATGTGCACTTGTTTCACAGTAATGATCTGAGCACGTTCCCTCAGCCATCTCCTCAACAATGGAGACATCAATATCTTATAGTTATTTTTTCAGCATTTTATAATGTGTAACTGTTACCAAAAAATAAAATCCCTTAACTTCATGATTTGAAGGAAGATCCAGCATCTATCCAGTGTCTACAGGAAATCAGAAATAAAAGCTCTATCCTATCCCCCAAGAGTTCCCAGTTTAGTGAGAGAGACATATTGTGGGCAGAATCTACACTAATAAAAGACAAACATGCAAATTGACCATACTTTCGCTATGCCTTAAGCCATGCCCACCAGCCAATCAAAAGTGACTATATGCAAATTAACCCAACCAAGATGGCGGCCAGCAGCCATGGAGCTGGAGCAAGCAGGAGGCTTGGTTGTCCCAATGATGGAGAAAGCCAAGCTTGCCCCCTGCCTCAGCCAGCTCTGAGCTCCACTCAAAGCAACAAAGTTTCAATTATAGAAGGTAAATAAACCCCAGATACCTGCTTTCAGCTGGCTGTGACCATGGAGCTGGAGCGAGTGAGCAGGGGGCTTCCCTCCCGCCAACCCTGGCCAGCTCTGAGCTCCTCTCAAAGCTACAAAGTTTCAATTATAGAAGGTAAATAAATCCCAGAATAAAAAAAAAAGGAGAGGCTGGGAGCTTCCGTCGCGGGGCTTGGCTAGCCTGAAAACGTCCCTCAGTCCCTCACCCAGACTGGCCAGGCAACCCAGTGGGGACCCCCCACCCTAAAGGGGGTGTGGCCAGCCTGAAAACAGCCATCAGCCCCTCACCCAGGCTGGCCAAACCTCCATGAGGTGAGGGTCCCCACTGTGGGGGCTTGACCAGCCTGCAAACAGCCATCAGCCCCTCACCCAGGCTGGCCAGGCACCCCAGCAGGACCCCCACCCTGATCTGGGACACTCTTCAGGGCAAACCAGCTGGCCCCCACCCATGCACCAGGCCTCTATCCTATATAATAAAAGGGTAATATGCAAACTGACCCTAACAGCAGGATGACTGGGAATGACTGGTCACTATGACACACACTGACCACCAGGGGGCAGTCCCTGGTGGTCAGTGTGCTCTCACAGGGGGAGCTCTGCTCAGCCACAAGCCAGGCTGACAGCTGCCAGTACAGAGGTGGTGGCGGGAGCGCTTAGGATGTCCAACTGCAGCTTAGGCCTGCTCCCCACTGGCAAATGGATATCCCCCAAGGGCTCCCAGAGGGATGTCTGACTGCCAGCTTAGGCCCAATCCCCCAGGGAGCAGGCCTAAGCCAGCAGGTGAACATCCCCCAAGGGGTCCCAGACTGCGAGAGGGCACAGGCTGGGCTAAGGGACCCACCCAAGTGCACACATTTTTGTGCACTGGGCCTCTAGTCTATATATATAAAAGGCTAATATGCTAAGTGTCTATCTGACTGGCCGTTATGATGCACACTGACCACCAGGGGGCAGATGCTCAATGCAAGAGCTGCTGTGGCACGCACTAGCCATTTACAGAGAAACGACACCATGGACCTAGTACCCACAAAGCAATACTCGGTTTCCTCCAACTGGGACACAGGCCTCACCACCACCCTGGAGCAATAGCCCATCAAATCACAGCCAGTACTGCTGAGACCCCATGGCACAAAATGCAGCCCACAGCCCAGCCCAGCCCAGCCCGGAAACAGTGGCTGTGGGCACCGGGTAGTGACATCATGTAGCAACACCCAGCTTCTGCTCCCTAGTGACTAGCCTCCTTGCAGCCAACAGCCCAGCCCAGGAACACGACTTGCTTTATAGCCAGGTTCAAACATTTTACACTTTAACCAAATGTCTGTGAAGCGTTTTCACATGCCTCATCTCATTTGATCCTCACAGAAGTCTTGGAGTAGGTGGATAGGAAACTTGGTGGGATCCTATTTTCTTTTCATTAACTGGAAAACGGAGATTTAGAAAGCTTTGAAACTTGACCTGACTGAAAATAAGTAAGAAATGGTGGACCTTGAAAATGACTTCAGGTTTTCTCACTGAGAAGAATATAGTCAAACACTGCTGCAGTTAAATATTTTACCCTTTGTTCTCCCTGCATGATCTACAATAATAATCTGCTTCATGTTGATATTTACTGCTGTGTTCCTGACAATTACCTGAAAGAGAAGTTGGGGTGCTTCACTGGGCTGGAAAAAGTTTAGCTAAATCAGAAAGCAGGTCTAATTAAGCAAGTTTATTCTATATATATATAAAAGGCTAAGTTGACTTGTGCGTGTGCGATACATATAAAGCTCTCACTAGCGCCAATCACATGCATGTGTTTTGATCTGTCATTGTTGATCATGAATTTGATTGACACTTCCATTATAGAGAAAGGGCAAATAGTGATATTAAAATAGTTCTTCTAGTTAATTTCCTTTCAATGTGCACAAATCTGTGCTCCGGGCCACTAGTATTATATAACTTGTTATATTTCTTTTCTTTCTCCTCCCATTAAACTCTGATTTTACAGGGATAAATGTCTTTGTTTTGTTCACTTATGTATCCCAGGCACCCAGGACAAAGATCAGCATGTAGTAGATGCTCAGAAAATGTCTGTTGAGTGAGTGGGAAATTAGATTTGATTTTTTACAAAAACTACCCAATGAAAATATGAAGACTGATGTGCAGATAGTTGATGTTGGGGCAGGAGGGCAGTTAGGAGTTTGTGCCATGGTACAAATTGAGTGCGGGAAGTAGCCATGAGGAGAGAACAGGGGGTGCATGTTAGCATGATTAAGAAGATGGGACGGTCAGCATGTGGTGACCAGTGATTTGGGGTGTGGGAACTATGTGGCTGGGATGACTGGCCTGACCTAAACAACTAGGGAAGAGTGGTGTCCTTCACAGAGTCAGGAGGGAGAAAAAAGATGCTAATTTGTGGTGCTGGGAAAGACATAATGAGTTTAGATTCAGACAGGCTACCCTTCAGTTTTCCGTGGGAAGAGTGGATGTATACTTTATATATTATGGAGAACTTATTTTTTTAATTGTTTTATTGCTTAAAGTATTACAAAGAGTATTATATATGTCTCCTTTTTTTCCTCCCCTTGACCCTCCCCTAGCCTCCCATGCCCCCCCAGTGTCTTGTGTCCATTGGTTATGCTCGTATGCATGCATACAAGTCCTTTGGTTGATCTCTTACCCCCCTCCACCCCCAACCCTTACCAGCCTTCCTGCTGTAGTTTGACAGTCTGTTCAATGTTGCTCTGCCTCTGTATCTATTTTTGCGCATCAGTTTATAATGGTCTTAATTATTCCTAAATGAGTGAGATCATGTGGTATTTTTCTTTCATTGACTGGCTTATTTCACTTAGCATAATGCTCTCCAGCTCCATCCATGCTATCGAAAATGGTAGGAATTCCTTCTTTTTTTATAGCAGCATAGTATTCCATCGTGTAGATGTACCACAGTTTTCTAATCCATTCATCTGCTGATGGGGCACTTAGGCTGTTTTCCAGATCTTAGCTATGGTGAATTGTGCTGCTATGAACATAGGGGTGCATATATCCTTTCTGATGTTGTTTTCTGATTTCTTTGGATATATTCCTGGAAGTGGGATCACTGGGTCAAATGGGAGTTCCATTTTTAAACTTTTTGAGGAAAACTCCATACTGTCTTCCATAGTGGCTGCACCAGTCTGCATTCCCACCAGCAGTGCATGAGTGTTTTCCTTTTTCTCCACATCCCTCTCCAGCAATTGTTGTTTTGTTGATTTGTTGGTGATAGCCAAATGGAGAAGTTATTGATTTTATGATTTATTTATTTCACTTCTACATGCAGCCCCTATGCAAAACACATACACTTTACTTCAAATGTTTACCAAAATCAAATTAACTGATTTATTATGTATCCTATAGTCATTGGCCTTTAAAAAAAAAATTGAGGCTTTAAGAAAAACCTCTGTGTAAGAAAACAACCAAATATCTTCCTCATTTCTCCATTGATATCCAGAGATGAGGTCTTCATTTCACTTCATCCTCAGATGCCTCCTAACTTTCCCTGAAAGGATGTCTGTAAACTAGTTTTACCTCAGACAGGAGCACACTCACGGTCTTTAGAGGAACCACTTTTTTTTTTTTTAATGGCTTCTCTCCTATTCCTGCCAACAGCCAGTTCTGCTCATGACGAACTGCACCCACCGCCAGAAAATTGACAAACGTTTCTCTTTCCTTTGTTCAGAGCTCCCAGATGGGCCACCAGCTGGTCTGGGCTATTTCTTTCATTTTCATCCGTTTATCTGTCTTCCTGGTTTATTTAATTTCCTTATTACTCTCCTCCTCCTTCTAACAGCCACCATACTCTACTCCTCTATGGAAAGCACCTATTTTTCTAAGATAATTTTTTAAAAAAGATGTTTTTATTGATTTTTTTTAGAGAGAGAGAAAGGGAGAGGGGAAAAACATTATGTGAAAGAGAAAACTTAGATCTGCTGCCTCCTGCATCCCCCCTACTGGGGATCAAGCCCACAGTCGGGGCATGTGCCCCGACCAGGAACCGAAACTGGCAAACCTTTTTTGTGCATGGGACGATGCCCCAAAACAACTGAGCAAACACCGGCCAGGGCTCTAAGAGAATTTGAGGATTTTTTTTTTTTTTGAGCATTACCTCTCTCTATGTATATTTATATATTGCAAGAAAAAACCATCTGTAGGGATTGGGAGAGGAAAAGCTCTCTGAGAGGATGACCTCTCCTGCATGAATGGGGGTCAGAACAGATAGGGTCCCCTGATAAGGCCATTGGGAGACAAAATGAGCCCAGCATGCCCAGAAGCCATGCCCCAGTCCTTCGAGCTGCTCTCCATATTCTCAAAGGGCAGGGTGAGTAGATGTTTATCCCCTTCCTGATACCAGAGAGTGTTACACCATGGGTCCCCAGTTGTTTTTATATTTTTTATTTTTTTAAATATGTTTTCTTTATTTATTTTAGAGAGGAAGAGAGATAGAGAGGACACAGAGACAGAGAGATAGAGAGAGAGAGAGGAAAAAGAGAGAGAGAGAAAAAAAACATTCATGTGAGAGAGAAAACATCAATTAGTTGCAAACCCACAAATTGGGGTATGTGCCCTGACTGGGAATCGAACCAGTGACCCCTTTGGTGCACAAGACAAACGCTCAGCCAATTGAAGCCATACCAGCCAGGGCCCCAGTTGTTTTTTTATACAAACAAATAAAAACGACTTTGATTTTCAAGGACAGTAGCTAGACGATTGCCTAAAACAGTGGTCGGCAAACTGTGGCTCGTGAGCCCACATGCAGCTCTTTGGTCCCTTGAGTGTGGGCTCTTCCACAAAATACCACGTGTGGGGCGTGCACGTACAGTGTGATTGAAACTTCGTGGCCCATGCGCAGAAGTTGGTATTTTGTGGAAGAGCCACAGTCAAGGGGCCAAAGAGCCACATGTGGCTCGCAAGCCGCAGTTTTGCCTACCACTGGCCTAAAATGACAAATTGAAGCTAAGGTGGCTGTGTATGGTCTGTGTACAGGTGTGCCTGGGGGATGTTTCTGTGAGGGTCGTGGTGGGAGACCTTGGCAGGTGACGAGTTTTCTATGTGAGAGTGTCTGTGTGGATCGTAGGGCCTACGGGCAAGGCAGTCTTCACGCTAAACCGGGCGTGTTTGAAGACTGGACAACAGTGAAGGCCTTTCAGCACCTCCAGGATGTGGGCTGGCACCTGCGCCCCAGGTTGACAAATGGGGGAAGTGAGCTCCTTCATGGCCCCTGGATCCCCAGAGATGCCTGGTAAGCACAGGGACTCAGCAGGTCCCCCCTTCCTAGGTTGAGTGACATTTGCAGGCTGAACCCAGAGGTCCCAGGCAAAAACTAAAACCCTGCCAGAAGGAAGGTGAATGGTTTGTTTACCTATAGGTCCCCTGGGGCTTATCTTTTAGTGGAGTTAAAATGTCCATTCTAAGTGGAAACTCCGAGTTGCAGCCACAAAGTGATTTTAAACCGGCTATTTCTTTTGTCAGGAAAAAAAAACACACACCATATTCTTCACTAGCTTCCAAGCCAGAAACCAGGGATGTTTCATTCCTGACTTACCTCTTC
>NW_026775505.1:0-111000 GCF_963259705.1 Myotis daubentonii | reverse complement strand
ACAGAGGTTACCAGTGGAAAGTTGGGAAATGACCAGAAAACTGATAATATTTACAACTCCAGCGACTTTAGGAAGCGTTTTCACTTGAATTTGCTTTCAAATATTAGGAATTAGGGTTATACAACTTAAAATTTGTGTAGAAATACTGTAAGTGATGACTATACTGTTTATGTTTATAGTTGTAGGCCGAATTTCTCTGGCGTTTTCTGTGTGAATAAGTTACAATGGTGATGATTCAAGTATATAGTTATAGGAACTCTCTCTAATTGTGGTAAAGCTCTTCATATACGCAATTATAGTTTCCCGAAATGATTAAAAACTTGTAAGAAACACTTGAAATAAAAGGAAATAGATTCATACTACTTTTTCTGCCATTTCATTCATGGAGGTTACAGGTGGAAATCTTGGAAATGACCAGAAAACTGATAATATTTACAACTCCGGTTACTTTCGGGAGCGTTTTCAATACAAATTGCTTTCAAATATTAGGAATTCAGGGTTATACAGCTCAAAATTTGTTTAGAAATACTGTAAGTAAGGACTATACTGTTTATGTTTACAGTTGGAGGACTAATTTCTCTGGTGTTTTCTGTGTGAATCACTTAAAATGCTGACGATTCCAGTATACAGTTGTATGAACACTGTCTAATTCTGGTCAAACACTTCAAATACGCAATTATAATTTCCAGAAATGATTAAAAACTTGTAAGAAACACTTGAAATAAAAGGAAATAGGTTCTTACTACATATCCTGCCATTTTCAATCACGGAGGTTACCAGTGGAAAGTTCGGAAATGACCAGAAAACTGATAATATTTACAACTGCAGCGACTTTAGTAAGCGTTTTCGCTTGAATTTGCTTTCAAATATTACGAATTAGGTTTATACAGCTCAAAATTTTTGTAGAAATACTTGAAGGGAGGACTATACTGTTTATGTTTATAATTGGTGGCCGAATTTCTCTGGCGTTTTCAGTGTGAATAAGTTACAATGGTGATGATTCAAGTATATAGCTGGAGGAAATCCCTCTAATTGTTGTAAAACTCTTCAAATACGCAAATATAGTTTCCAGAAATGATTAAAAACTTCTAAGAAACACTGGAAATAAAAGGAAATAGGTTCTTACTACATTTCCTGACATTTTCAATCACGGAGGCTACCAGTGGAACGTTCGGAAATGACCAGAAAACTGATAATATTTACAACTCCAGCGAATTTAGGAAGCATTTTGACTTGAATTTGCTTTCAAATGTTAGTAATTAGGTTTATAAAGCTTAAAACTTGTGTAGAAAGACTGTAAGTGAGGACTATACTGTTTATGTTTATAATTGGAGGCCAAATTTCTCTGGCGTTTTCTGTGTGAATAAGTTACAATGGTGATGATTCAAGTATATAGTTGTAGGAACGCTCTCTAATTTTGGTAAATATCTTCAAATATGCAAATATAGTTTCCAGAAATGATTAAAAACTTGTAAGAAACACTGGAAATAAAAGCAAATAGGTTCTTACTACATTTCCTGCCATTTTCATTTACAGAGTTTACCAGTGGAAAGTTCAGAAATGACCAGAAAACTGATAATATTTACAACTCCAGCGACTTTAGGAAGCGTTTTCACTTGAATTTGCTTTCAAATATTAGGAATTAGGGTTATACAACTTAAAATTTGTGTAGAAATACTGTAAGTGATGACTATACTGTTTATGTTTATAGTTGTAGGCCGAATTTCCCTGGCGTTTTCTGTGTGAATAAGTTACAATGGTGATGATTCAAGTATATAGTTATAGGAACTCTCTCTAATTGTGGTAAAGCTCTTCATATACGCAATTATAGTTTCCCGAAATGATTAAAAACTTGTAAGAAACACTTGAAATAAAAGCAAATAGATTCATACTACTTTTTCTGCCATTTCATTCATGGAGGTTACAGGTGGAAATCTTGGAAATGACCAGAAAACTGATAATATTTACAACTCCGGTTACTTTCGGGAGCGTTTTCAATACAATTTGCTTTCAAATATTAGGAATTCAGGGTTATACAGCTCAAAATTTGTTTAGAAATACTGTAAGTAAGGACTATACTGTTTATGTTTACAGTTGGAGGACTAATTTCTCTGGTGTTTTCTGTGTGAATCACTTAAAATGCTGACAATTCCAGTATACAGTTGTATGAACACTGTCTAATTCTGGTCAAACACTTCAAATACGCAATTATAATTTCCAGAAATGATTAAAAACTTGTAAGAAACACTTGAAATAAAAGGAAGTAGGTTCTTACTACATATCCTGCCATTTTCAATCACGGAGGTTACCAGTGGAAAGTTCAGAAATGACCAGAAAACTGATAATATTTACAACTGCAGCGACTTTAGTAAGCGTTTTCGCTTGAATTTGCTTTCAAATATTACGAATTAGGTTTATACAGCTCAAAATTTGTGTAGAAATACTTAAAGGGAGGACTATACTGTTTATGTTTATAATTGGAGGCCGAATTTCTCTGGGGTTTTCAGTGTGAATAAGTTACAATGGTGATGATTCAAGTATATAGCTGGAGGAAATCCCTCTAATTGTTGTAAAACTCTTCAAATACGCAAATATAGTTTCCAGAAATGATTAAAAACTTGTAAGAAACACTGGAAATAAAAGGAAATGGTTTCTTACTACATTTCCTGCCATTTTCAATCACAGAGGTTACCAGTGGCAAGTTCGGAAATGACCAGAAAACTGATAATATTTACAACTCCGGCTACTTTAGGAAGCGTTTTCACTTGAATTTGCTTTCATATATTAGTAATTAGGTTTATACAGCTCAAAACTTTGTAGAAAGACTGTAAGAGTGGACTATACTGTTTATGTTTATAATTGGAGGCCGAATTCCTCTGCGTTTTCTGTGTGAATCAGTTAAAATGCTGACGATTCGAGTATATAGTTGTAGGAACTCTCTCTAATTGTGGTAAAACTCTTCAAATACACAATTATAGTTTCCCGAAATGATTAAAAACTTGTAAGAAACACTTGAAATAAAAGGAAATAGATTCATACTACATTTTCTGCCATGTTCTTTCATGGAGATTACCAGTGGAAAGCTTGGAAATGACCAGAAAACTGATAATATTTACAACTCCGGTTACTTTAGGGAGCGTTTTCAATTCAATTTGCTTTCAAATATTAGGAATTCAGGGTTATACAGCTCAAAATTTGTTTAGAAACACTGTAAGTAAGGGCTATACTGTTTATGTTTACAATTGGAGGCAGAATTTCTCTGGCGTTTTCTGTGTGAATCAGTTACAGTGCTGACGATTCGAGTATATAGTTGTAGGAACTCTCTCTAATTGTGGTAAAGCTCTTCAAATACGCAATTATAGTTTCCTAAAATGATTACAAACTTGTAAGAAACACTTGAAATAAAAGGAAATAGGTTCTTACTACATTTCCTGACATTTTCAATCACGGAGGCTACCAGTGGAACGTTCGGAAATGACCAGAAAACTGATAATATTTACAACTCCAGCGAATTTAGGAAGCGTTTTGACTTGAATTTGCTTTCAAATGTTAGTAATTAGGTTTATAAAGCTTAAAACTTGTGTAGAAAGACTGTAAGTGAGGACTATACTGTTTATGTTTATAATTGGAGGCCAAATTTCTCTGGCGTTTTCTGTGTGAATAAGTTACAATGGTGATGATTCAAGTATATAGTTGTAGGAACTCTCTCTAATTTTGGTAAATATCTTCAAATATGCAAATATAGTTTCCAGAAATGATTAAAAACTTGTAAGAAACACTGGAAATAAAAGAAAATAGGTTCTTACTACATTTCCTGCCATTTTCATTCACAGAGGTTACCAGTGGAAAGTTCAGAAATGACCAGAAAACTGATAATATTTACAACTCCAGCGACTTTAGGAAGCGTTTTCACTTGAATTTGCTTTCAAATATTAGGAATTAGGGTTATACAACTTAAAATTCGTGTAGAAATACTGTAAGTGATGAGTATACTGTTTATGTTTACAGTTGTAGGCCGAATTTCTCTGGCGTTTTCTGTGTGAATAAGTTACAATGGTGATGATTCAAGTATATAGTTATAGGAACTCTCTCTAATTGTGGTAAAGCTCTTCATATACGCAATTATAGTTTCCCGAAATGATTAAAAACTTGTAAGAAACACTTGAAATAAAAGCAAATAGATTCATACTACTTTTTCTGCCATTTCATTCATGGAGGTTACAGGTGGAAATCTTGGAAATGACCAGAAAACTGATAATATTTACAACTCCGGTTACTTTCGGGAGCGTTTTCAATACAATTTGCTTTCAAATATTAGGAATTCAGGGTTATACAGCTCAAAATTTGTTTAGAAATACTGTAAGTAAGGACTATACTGTTTATGTTTACAGTTGGAGGACTAATTTCTCTGGTGTTTTCTGTGTGAATCACTTAAAATGCTGACGATTCCAGTATACAGTTGTATGAACACTGTCTAATTCTGGTCAAACACTTCAAATACGCAATTATAATTTCCAGAAATGATTAAAAACTTGTAAGAAACACTTGAAATAAAAGGAAATAGGTTCTTACTACATATCCTGCCATTTTCAATCACGGAGGTTACCAGTGGAAAGTTCGGAAATGACCAGAAAACTGATAATATTTACAACTGCAGCGACTTTAGTAAGCGTTTTCGCTTGAATTTGCTTTCAAATATTAGGAATTAGGTTTATACAGCTCAAAATTTGTGTAGAAATACTTGAAGTGAGGACTATACTGTTTATGTTTATAATTGGAGGCCGAATTTCTCTGGCGTTTTCAGTGTGAATAAGTTACAATGGTGATGATTCAAGTATATAGCTGGAGGAAATCCCTCTAATTGTTGTAAAACTCTTCAAATACGCAAATATAGTTTCCAGAAATGATTAAAAACTTGTAAGAAACACTGGAAATAAAAGGAAATGGTTTCTTACTACATTTCCTGCCATTTTCAATCACAGAGGTTACCAGTGGAAAGTTCGGAAATGACCAGAAAACTGATAATATTTACAACTCCGGCTACTTTAGGAAGCGTTTTCACTTGAATTTGCTTTCAAATATTAGTAATTAGGTTTATACAGCTCAAAACTTGTGTAGAAAGACTGTAAGAGTGGACTATACTGTTTATGTTTATAATTGGAGGCCGAATTCCTCTGCGTTTTCTGTGTGAATCAGTTAAAATGCTGACGATTCGAGTATATAGTTGTAGGAACTCTATTTAATTGTGGTAAAACTCTTCAAATACGCAATTATAGTTTCCCGAAATGATTAAAAACTTGTAAGAAACACTTGAAATAAAAGGAAATAGATTCATACTACATTTTCTGCCATGTTCTTTCATGGAGATTACCAGTGGAAAGCTTGGAAATGACCAGAAAACTGATAATATTTACAACTCCGGTTACTTTAGGGAGCGTTTTCAATTCAATTTGCTTTCAAATATTAGGAATTCAGGGTTATACAGCTCAAAATTTGTTTAGAAACACTGTAAGTAAGGGCTATACTGTTTATGTTTATAATTGGAGGCCGAATTTCTCTGGCGTTTTCTGTGTGAATAAGCTACAATGGTGATGATTCAAGTATATAGTTGTAGGAACTCTCTCAATTGTGGTAAATCTCTTCAAATATGCAAATATAGATTCCAGAAATGATTAAAAACCTGTAAGAAACACTGGAAATAAAAGGAAATAGGTTCTTACTACATTTCCTGCCATTTTCAATCACGTAGGCTACCAGTGGAACGTTCGGAAATGACCAGAAAACTGATAATATTTACAACTCCAGCGAATTTAGGAAGCGTTTTCACCTGAATTTGCTTTCAAATATTAGGAATTAGGGTTATACATCTCAAAATTTGTGTAGAAATACTGGAAGTGAGGAGTATACTGTTTATGTTTATAATTAGAGGCCGAATTTCTCAGGCGTTTTCTGTGTGAATCAGTTACAATGCTGACGATTCCAGTATATAGTTGTAGGAACTTTCTCTAATTGTGGTAAAACTCTTCAAATACGCAACTATAGTTTCCCGAAATGATTAAAAACTTGTAAGAAACACTTGAAATAAAAGGAAATAGATTCATACTACATTTTCTGCCATTTTCATTCATGGAGATTACCAGTGGAAAGCTTGGAAATGACCAGAAAACAGATAATATTTACATCTCCGGTTACTTTAGGAAGCGTTTTCAATTCAAATTGCTTTCAAAAATTAGGAATTCAGGGTTATACAGCTCAAAATTTGTTTAGGAAGTCTGTAAGTAAGGACTATACTGTTTATGTTTACAATTGGAGGCCTAATTTCTCTGGCGTTTTCTGTGTGAATCAGTTAAAATGCTGAAGATTCCAGCATATAGTTGTAGGAACACCCTCTAATTCTGGTCAAACTCTTCAAATACGCAAATATAGTTTCCAGAAATGATTAAAAACTTGTAAGAAACACTGGAAATAAAAGGAAATAGGTTCTTACTACATTTCCGGCCATTTTCAATCACGGAGGTTACCAGTGGAAAGTTCGGAAATAACCAGAAAACTGATAATATTTACAACTCTGGTTACTTTAGGGAGCATTTTCAATTCAATTTTCTTTCAAATATTAGGAATTCAGGGTTATACAGCTCAAAATTTGTTTAGAAACACTGTAAGTAAGGACTATACTGTTTATTTTTACAATTGGAGGCCGAATTTCTCTAACGTTTTCTGTGTGAATCAGTTACAATGCTGACGATTCGAGTATATAGTTGTAGGAACTCTCTCTTATTGTGGTAAAACTCTTCAAATACGCAATTATAGTTTCCCGAAATGATTAAAAACTTGTAAGAAACACTTGAAATAAAAGGAAATAGGTTCTAACTACATATCCTGCCATTTTCAATCACGGAGGTTACCAGTGGAAAGTTCGGAAATGACCAGAAAACTGGTATTTACAACTCCAGCGACTTTAGGAAGCGTTTTCGCAAGAATTTGCTTTCAAATATTAGGAATTAGGTTTATACAGCTCAAAATTTGTGTAGAAATACTGGAAGTGAGGACTATACTGTTTATGTTTATAATTGGAGGCCGAATTTCTCTGGCGTTTTCAGTGTGAATAAGTTACAATGGTGATGATGCAAGTATATAGCTGTAGGAAATCCCTCTAATTGTGGTAAAACTCTTCAAATACACAATTATAGTTTCCAGAAATGATTAAAAACTTGTAAGAAACACTTCAAATAAAAGGAAATATGTTCTTACTACATTTCCTGCCATTTTCAGTCACGGAGGTTACCAGTGGAAAGTTCAGAAATGACCAGAAAACTGATAATATTTACAACTCCGGTTACTTTAGGGAGCGTTTTCAATTCAATTTGCTTTCAAATATTAGGAATTCAGGGTTATACATCTCAAAATTTGTTTAGAAACACTGTAAGTAAGGACTATTCTGTTTATGTTTACAATTGGAGGCGAATTTCTCTGGCATTTTCTGTGTGAATCAGTTACAATGCTGACGATTCGAGTATATAGTTGTAGGAACTCTCTCTAATTGTGGTAAAACTCTTCAAATACGCAATTATAGTTTCCCGAAATGATTAAAAACTTGTAAGAAACACTTGAAATAAAAGGAAATAGGTTCTTACTGCATTTCCTGCCATTTTCAATCACGGAGGTTACCAGTGGAAAGTTCGGAAATGACCAGAAAACTGATAGTATTTACAGCTCCGGTTACTTTAGGAACGGTTTTCAATTCAAATTGCTTTCAAAAATTAGGAATTCAGGGTTATACAGCTCAAAATTTGTTTAGGAAGTCTGTAAGTAAGGACTATTCTGTTTATGTTTACAATTGGAGGCCTAATTTCTCTGGAGTTTTCTGTGTGAATCAGTTAAAATGCTGACGATTCCAGCATAGAGTTGTAGGAACACCCTCTAACTCTGGTCAAACTCCTCAAATACACAAATATAGTTTCCAGAAATGATTAAAAAGTTGTAAGAAACACTGGAAATAAAAGGAAATAGGTTCTTACTACATTTCCTGCCATTTTCAATCGCGGAGGTTACCAGTGGAAAGTTCGGAAATGACCAGAAAACTGATAATATTTATAACTCCGGTTACTTTAGGGAGCGTTTTCAATTCAATTTGCTTTCAAATATTAGGAATTCAGGGTTATACAGTTCAAAATTTGTTTAGAAACACTGTAAGTAAGGACTATACTGTTTATGTTTACAATTGGAGGCCAAATTTCTCTAGCTTTTTCTGTGTGAATCAGTTACAATGCTGACGATTCGAGTGTATAGTTGTAGGAACTCTCTCTAATTGTGGTAAAACTCTTCAAATACGCAATTATAGTTTCCCGAAATGATTAAAAACTTGTAAGAAACACTTGAAATAAAAGGAAATAGGTTCTTACTGCATTTCCTGCCATTTTCAATCACGGAGGTTACCAGTGGAAAGTTCGGAAATGACCGGAAAACTGATAATATTTAAAACTCCAGCGTATTTAGGAAGCGTTTTCACTTGAATTTGCTTTCAAATATTAGGAATTAGGATTATAAAGCTCAAAACATGTGTAGAAAGACTATAAGTGAGGACTATACTGTTTATGTTTACAATTGGAGGCCGAATTTCTCTGGCGTTTTCTGTGTGAATCAGTTACAATGGTGATGATTCAAGTATATAGTTATAGAACCTCTCTCTAATTGTGGTAAATCTCTTCAAATACGCAATTATAGTTTCCCGAAATGATTAAAAACTTGTAAGAAACACTTGAAATAAAAGGAAATAGGTTCATACTACATTTTCTGCCATTTTCATTCATGGAGGTTACCAGTGGAAAGCTTGGAAATGACCAGAAAACAGATAATATTTACAACTCCGGTTACTATAGGAAGCATTTTCAATTCAAATTGCTTTCAAAAATTAGGAATTCAGGGTTATACAGCTCAAAATTTGTTTAGGAAGTCTGTAAGTAAGGACTATACGGTTTGTGTTTACAATTGGAGGCCTAATTTATCTGGCGTTTTCTGTGTGAATCAGTTAAAATGCTGACGATTCGAGTATATAGTTGTAGGAACTCTCTCTAATTGTGGTAAAACTCTTCAAATACGCAATTATAGTTTCCCCAAATGATTAAAAACTTTTAAGAAACACTTGAAATAAAAGGAAATAGGTTCTTACTGCATTTCCTGCCATTTTCAATCACGGAGGTTACCAGTGGAAAGTTCGGAAATGACCAGAAAACTGATAATATTTACAACTCCGGTTACTTTAGGAAGGGTTTTCAATTCAAATTGCTTTCAAAAATTAGTAATTAGGTTTATAAAGCTTAAAACTTGTGTAGAAAGACTGTAAGTGAGGACTATACTGTTTATGTTTATAATTGGAGGCCGAATTTCTCTGGCGTTTTCTTTGTGAATAAGTTACAATGGTGATGATGCAAGTATATAGTTGTAGGAACTCTCTCTAATTTTGGTAAATATCTTCAAATATGCAAATATAGTTTCCAGAAATGATTAAAAACTTGTAAGAAATACTGGAAATAAAAGGAAATAGGTTCTTACTACATTTCCTGCCATTTTCAATCACAGAGGTTACCAGTGGAAAGTTCAGAAATGACCAGAAAACTGATAATATTTACAACTCCAGCGACTTTAGAAAGCGTTTTCACTTGAATTTGCTTTCAAATATTAGGAATTAGGGTTATACAGCTTAAAATTTGTGTAGAAATACTGTAAGTGAGGACTATACTGTTTATGTTTATAGTTGTAGGCCGAATTTCTCTGGCGTTTTCTGTGTGAATAAGTTACAATGGTGATGATTCAAGTATGTAGTTATAGGAACTCTCTCTAATTGTGGTAAAGCTCTTCAAATAAGCAATTTTAGTTTCCCGAAATGATTAAAAACTTGTAAGAAACACTTGAAATAAAAGGAAATAGATTCATACTACATTTTCTGCCATTTTCATTAATGGAGGTTACCAGTGGAAATCTTGGAAATGACCAGAAAACTGATAATATTTACAACTCCGGTTACTTTAGGGAGCGTTTTCAATACAATTTGCTTTCAAATATTAGGAATTCAGGGTTATACAGCTCAAAATTTGTTTAGAAATACTGTAAGTAAGGACTATACTGTTTATGTTTACAGTTGGATGACTAATTTTTCTGGTGTTTTCTGTGTGAATCAGTTAAAATGCTGACGATTCCAGTATACAGTTGTATGAACACTCTCTAATTCTGGTCAAACACTTCAAATACGCAATTATAGTTTCCCGAAATGATTAAATACTTGTAAGAAACACTTGAAATAAAAGGAAATAGGTTCTAACTACATATCCTGCCATTTTCAATCACGGAGGTTACCAGTGGAAAGTTCGGAAATGACCAGAAAACTGGTATTTACAACTCCAGCGACTTTAGGAAGCGTTTTCGCAAGAATTTGCTTTCAAATATTAGGAATTAGGTTTATACAGCTCAAAATTTGTGTAGAAATACTGGAAGTGAGGACTATACTGTTTATGTTTATAATTGGAGGCCGAATTTCTCTGGCGTTTTCAGTGTGAATAAGTTACAATGGTGATGATGCAAGTATATAGCTGTAGGAAATCCCTCTAATTGTGGTAAAACTCTTCAAATACACAATTATAGTTTCCAGAAATGATTAAAAACTTGTAAGAAACACTTCAAATAAAAGGAAATAGGTTCTTACTACATTTCCTGCCATTTTCAGTCACGGAGGTTACCAGTGGAAAGTTCAGAAATGACCAGAAAACTGATAATATTTACAACTCCGGTTACTTTAGGGAGCGTTTTCAATTCAATTTGCTTTCAAATATTAGGAATTCAGGGTTATACATCTCAAAATTTGTTTAGAAACACTGTAAGTAAGGACTATTCTGTTTATGTTTACAATTGGAGGCGAATTTCTCTGGCATTTTCTGTGTGAATCAGTTACAATGCTGACGATTCGAGTATATAGTTGTAGGAACTCTCTCTAATTGTGGTAAAACTCTTCAAATACGCAATTATAGTTTCCCGAAATGATTAAAAACTTGTAAGAAACACTTGAAATAAAAGGAAATAGGTTCTTACTGCATTTCCTGCCATTTTCAATCACGGAGGTTACCAGTGGAAAGTTCGGAAATGACCAGAAAACTGATAGTATTTACAACTCCGGTTACTTTAGGAAGGGTTTTCAATTCAAATTGCTTTCAAAAATTAGGAATTCAGGGTTATACAGCTCAAAATTTGTTTAGGAAGTCTGTAAGTAAGGACTATACTGTTTATGTTTACAATTGGAGGCCTAATTTCTCTGGAGTTTTCTGTGTGAATCAGTTAAAATGCTGACGATTCCAGCATAGAGTTGTAGGAACACCCTCTAACTCTGGTCAAACTCCTCAAATACACAAATATAGTTTCCAGAAATGATTAAAAAGTTGTAAGAAACACTGGAAATAAAAGGAAATAGGTTCTTACTACATTTCCTGCCATTTTCAATCGCGGAGGTTACCAGTGGAAAGTTCGGAAATGACCAGAAAACTGATAATATTTATAACTCCGGTTACTTTAGGGAGCGTTTTCAATTCAATTTGCTTTCAAATATTAGGAATTCAGGGTTATACAGTTCAAAATTTGTTTAGAAACACTGTAAGTAAGGACTATACTGTTTATGTTTACAATTGGAGGCCAAATTTCTCTAGCTTTTTCTGTGTGAATCAGTTACAATGCTGACGATTCGAGTGTATAGTTGTAGGAACTCTCTCTAATTGTGGTAAAACTCTTCAAATACGCAATTATAGTTTCCCGAAATGATTAAAAACTTGTAAGAAACACTTGAAATAAAAGGAA
This sequence comes from Myotis daubentonii, assembly GCF_963259705.1. Taxonomy (NCBI): domain Eukaryota; kingdom Metazoa; phylum Chordata; class Mammalia; order Chiroptera; family Vespertilionidae; genus Myotis; species Myotis daubentonii. The sequence continues at coordinate 99,162 of NW_026775505.1, read as the reverse complement.
ATAGGTTCTTACTGCATTTCCTGCCATTTTCAATCACGGAGGTTACCAGTGGAAAGTTCGGAAATGACCGGAAAACTGATAATATTTAAAACGCCAGCGTATTTAGGAAGCGTTTTCACTTGAATTTGCTTTCAAATATTAGGAATTAGGATTATAACGCTCAAAACATGTGTAGAAAGACTATAAGTGAGGACTATACTGTTTATGTTTACAATTGGAGGCCGAATTTCTCTGGCGTTTTCTGTGTGAATCAGTTACAATGGTGATGATTCAAGTATATAGTTATAGAACCTCTCTCTAATTGTGGTAAATCTCTTCAAATATGCAATTATAGTTTCCCGAAATGATTAAAAACTTGTAAGAAACACTTGAAATAAAAGGAAATAGGTTCATACTACATTTTCTGCCATTTTCATTCATGGAGGTTACCAGTGGAAAGCTTGGAAATGACCAGAAAACAGATAATATTTACAACTCCGGTTACTATAGGAAGCATTTTCAATTCAAATTGCTTTCAAAAATTAGGAATTCAGGGTTATACAGCTCAAAATTTGTTTAGGAAGTCTGTAAGTAAGGACTATACGGTTTGTGTTTACAATTGGAGGCCTAATTTATCTGGCGTTTTCTGTGTGAATCAGTTAAAATGCTGACGATTCGAGTATATAGTTGTAGGAACTCTCTCTAATTGTGGTAAAACTCTTCAAATACGCAATTATAGTTTCCCCAAATGATTAAAAACTTTTAAGAAACAATTGAAATAAAAGGAAATAGGTTCTTACTGCATTTCCTGCCATTTTCAATCACGGAGGTTACCAGTGGAAAGTTCGGAAATGACCAGAAAACTGGTATTTACAACTCCAGCGACTTTAGGAAGCGTTTTCGCAAGAATTTGCTTTCAAATATTAGGAATTAGGTTTATACAGCTCAAAATTTGTGTAGAAATACTGGAAGTGAGGACTATACTGTTTATGTTTATAATTGGAGGCCGAATTTCTCTGGCGTTTTCAGTGTGAATAAGTTACAATGGTGATGATGCAAGTATATAGCTGTAGGAAATCCCTCTAATTGTGGTAAAACTCTTCAAATACACAATTATAGTTTCCAGAAATGATTAAAAACTTGTAAGAAACACTTCAAATAAAAGGAAATAGGTTCTTACTACATTTCCTGCCATTTTCAGTCACGGAGGTTACCAGTGGAAAGTTCAGAAATGACCAGAAAACTGATAATATTTACAACTCCGGTTACTTTAGGGAGCGTTTTCAATTCAATTTGCTTTCAAATATTAGGAATTCAGGGTTATACATCTCAAAATTTGTTTAGAAACACTGTAAGTAAGGACTATTCTGTTTATGTTTACAATTGGAGGCGAATTTCTCTGGCATTTTCTGTGTGAATCAGTTACAATGCTGACGATTCGAGTATATAGTTGTAGGAACTCTCTCTAATTGTGGTAAAACTCTTCAAATACGCAATTATAGTTTCCCGAAATGATTAAAAACTTGTAAGAAACACTTGAAATAAAAGGAAATAGGTTCTTACTGCATTTCCTGCCATTTTCAATCACGGAGGTTACCAGTGGAAAGTTCGGAAATGACCAGAAAACTGATAGTATTTACAACTCCGGTTACTTTAGGAAGGGTTTTCAATTCAAATTGCTTTCAAAAATTAGGAATTCAGGGTTATACAGCTCAAAATTTGTTTAGGAAGTCTGTAAGTAAGGACTATACTGTTTATGTTTACAATTGGAGGCCTAATTTCTCTGGAGTTTTCTGTGTGAATCAGTTAAAATGCTGACGATTCCAGCATAGAGTTGTAGGAACACCCTCTAACTCTGGTCAAACTCCTCAAATACACAAATATAGTTTCCAGAAATGATTAAAAAGTTGTAAGAAACACTGGAAATAAAAGGAAATAGGTTCTTACTACATTTCCTGCCATTTTCAATCGCGGAGGTTACCAGTGGAAAGTTCGGAAATGACCAGAAAACTGATAATATTTATAACTCCGGTTACTTTAGGGAGCGTTTTCAATTCAATTTGCTTTCAAATATTAGGAATTCAGGGTTATACAGTTCAAAATTTGTTTAGAAACACTGTAAGTAAGGACTATACTGTTTATGTTTACAATTGGAGGCCAAATTTCTCTAGCTTTTTCTGTGTGAATCAGTTACAATGCTGACGATTCGAGTGTATAGTTGTAGGAACTCTCTCTAATTGTGGTAAAACTCTTCAAATACGCAATTATAGTTTCCCGAAATGATTAAAAACTTGTAAGAAACACTTGAAATAAAAGGAAATAGGTTCTTACTGCATTTCCTGCCATTTTCAATCACGGAGGTTACCAGTGGAAAGTTCGGAAATGACCGGAAAACTGATAATATTTAAAACTCCAGCGTATTTAGGAAGCGTTTTCACTTGAATTTGCTTTCAAATATTAGGAATTAGGATTATAACGCTCAAAACATGTGTAGAAAGACTATAAGTGAGGACTATACTGTTTATGTTTACAATTGGAGGCCGAATTTCTCTGGCGTTTTCTGTGTGAATCAGTTACAATGGTGATGATTCAAGTATATAGTTATAGAACCTCTCTCTAATTGTGGTAAATCTCTTCAAATACGCAATTATAGTTTCCCGAAATGATTAAAAACTTGTAAGAAACACTTGAAATAAAAGGAAATAGATTCATACTACATTTTCTGCCATTTTCATTCACGGAGGTTACCAGTGGAAAGCTTGGAAATGACCAGAAAACAGATAATATTTACAACTCCGGTTACTATAGGAAGCATTTTCAATTCAAATTGCTTTCAAAAATTAGGAATTCAGGGTTATACAGCTCAACATTTGTTTAGGAAGTCTGTAAGTAAGGACTATACGGTTTATGTTTACAATTGGAGGCCTAATTTATCTGGCGTTTTCTGTGTGAATCAGTTAAAATGCTGACGATTCGAGTATATAGTTGTAGGAACTCTCTCTAATTGTGGTAAAACTCTTCAAATACGCAATTATAGTTTCCCCAAATGATTAAAAACTTGTAAGAAACACTTGAAATAAAAGGAAATAGGTTCTTGCTGCATTTCCTGCCATTTTCAATCACGGAGGTTACCAGTGGAAAGTTCGGAAATGACCAGAAAACTGATAATATTTACAACTCCGGTTACTTTAGGAAGGGTTTTCAATTCAAATTGCTTTCAAAAATTAGTAATTAGGTTTATAAAGCTTAAAACTTGTGTAGAAAGACTGTAAGTGAGGACTATACTGTTTATGTTTATAATTGGAGGCCGAATTTCTCTGGCGTTTTCTGTGTGAATAAGTTACAATGGTGATGATTCAAGTATATAGTTGTAGGAACTCTTTCTAATTTTGGTAAATATCTTCAAATATGCAAATATAGTTTCCAGAAATGATTAAAAACTTGTAAGAAACACTGGAAATAAAAGGAAATAGGTTCTTACTACATTTCCTGCCATTTTCAATCACAGAGGTTACCAGTGGAAAGTTCGGAAATGACCAGAAAACTGATAATATTTACAACTCCAGCGACTTTAGGAAGCGTTTTCATTGAATTTGCTTTCAAATATTAGGAATTAGGGTTATACAGCTTAAAATTTGTGTAGAAATACTGTAAGTGAGGACTATACTGTTTATGTTTATAGTTGTAGGCCGAATTTCTCTGGCGTTTTCTCTGTGAATAAGTTACAATGGTGATGATTCAAGTATATAGTTATAGGAACTCTCTCTAATTGTCGTAAAGCTCTTCAAATAAGCAATTTTAGTTTCCCGAAATGATTAAAAACTTGTAAGAAACACTTGAAATAAAAGGAAATAGATTCATACTACATTTTCTGCCATTTTCATTAATGGAGGTTACCAGTGGAAATCTTGGAAATGACCAGAAAACTGATAATATTTACAACTCCGGTTACTTTAGGGAGCGTTTTCAATACAATTTGATTTCAAATATTAGGAATTCAGGGTTATACAGCTCAAAATTTGTTTAGAAAGTCTGTAAGTAAGGACTATACTGTTTATGTTTACAGTTGGAGGACTAATTTCTCTGGTGTTTTCTGTGTGAATCAGTTAAAATGCTGACGATTCCAGTATACAGTTGTATGAACACTCTCTAATTCTGGTCAAACACTTCCAATACGCAATTATAATTTCCAGAATAGATTAAAAACTTGTAAGAAACACTTGAAATAAAAGGAAATAGGTTCTAACTACATATCCTGCCATTTTCAATCACGGAGGTTACCAGTGGAAAGTTCGGAAATGACCAGAAAACTGGTATTTACAACTCCAGCGACTTTAGGAAGCGTTTTAGCTTGAATTTGCTTTCAAATATTAGGAATTAGGTTTATACAGTTCAAAATTTGTGTAAAAAAACGGGAAGTGTGGACTATACTGTTTATGTTTATAATTGGAGGCCGAATTTCTCTGGCGTTTTCAGTGTGAATAAGTTACAATGGTGATGATGCAAGTATATAGCTGTAGGAAATCCCTCTAATTGTGGTAAAACTCTGCAAATACGCAATTATAGTTTCCCGAAATGATTAAAAACTTGTAAGAAACACTTGAAATAAAAGGAAATAGGTTCTTACTACATTTCCTGCCATTTTCAATCACGGAGGTTACCAGTGGAAAGTTCAGAAATGACCAGAAAACTGATAATATTTACAACTCCGGTTACTTTAGGGAGCGTTTTCAATTCAATTTGCTTTCAAATATTAGGAATTCAGGGTTATACATCTCAAAATTTGTTTAGAAAAACTGTAAGTAAGGACTATTCTGTTTATGTTTACAATTGGAGGCGAATTTCTCTGGCGTTTTCTGAGTGAATCAGTTACAATGCTGACGATTCGAGTATATAGTTGTAGGAACTCTCTCTAATTGTGGTAAAACTCTTAAAATACGCAATTATAGTTTCCCGAAATGATTAAAAACTTGTAAGAAACACTTGAAATAAAAGGAAATAGGTTCTTACTGCATTTCCTGCCATTTTCAATCACGGAGGTTACCAGTGGAAAGTTCGGAAATGACCAGAAAACTGATAATATTTAAAACTCCAGCGTATTTAGGAAGCGTTTTCACTTGAATTTGCTTTCAAATATTAGGAATTAGGATTATAAAGCTCAAAACATGTGTAGAAAGACTATAAGTGAGGACTATACTGTTTATGTTTATAATTGGAGGCCGAATTTCTCTGGCGTTTTCTGTGTGAATCAGTTACAATACTGACGATGCGAGTATATAGTTGTAGGAACTCTCTCTAATTGTGGTAAAACTCTTCAAATACGCAAATATAGTTTCCAGAAATGATTAAAAACTTGTAAGAAATCCTGGAAATAAAAGGAAATAGGTTCTTACTACATTTCCTGCCATTTTCAATCACGGAGGTTACCAGTGGAAAGTTCGGAAATGACCAGAAAACTGATAATATTACAACTCCGGTTACTTTAGGGTGCGTTTTCAATTCAATTTGCTTTCAAATATTAGGAATTCAGGGTTATACAGCTCAAAACTTGTGTAGAAAGAATGTAAGTGAGGACTATACTGTTTATGTTTACAATTGGAGGCCAAATTTCTCTGGCGTTTTCTGTGTGAATCAGTTACAATGGTGATGATTCAAGTATATAGTTATAGGACCTCTCTCTAATTGTGGTAAATCTCTTCAAATACGCAATTATAGTTTCCCGAAATGATTAAAAACTTGTAAGAAACACTTGAAATAAATGGAAATAGATTCATACTACATTTTCTGCCATTTTCATTCATGGAGGTTACCAGTGGAAAGCTTGGAAATGACCAGAAAACAGATAATATTTACAACTCCGGTTACTATAGGAAGCATTTTCAATTCAAATTGCTTTCAAAAATTAGGAATTCAGGGTTATACAGCTCAACATTTGTTTAGGAAGTCTGTAAGTAAGGACTATACGGTTTATGTTTACAATTGGAGGCCTCATTTATCTGGCGTTTTCTTTGTGAATCAGTTAAAATGCTGACGATTCGAGTATATAGTTGTAGGAACTCTCTCTAATTGTGGTAAAATTCTTCAAATACGCAATTATAGTTTCCCCAAATGATTAAAAACTTGTAAGAAACACTTGAAATAAAAGGAAATAGGTTCTTGCTGCATTTCCTGCCATTTTCAATCACGGAGGTTACCAGTGGAAAGTTCGGAAATGACCAGAAAACTGATAATATTTACAACTCCGGTTTCTTTAGGAAGGGTTTTCAATTCAAATTGCTTTCAAAAATTAGTAATTAGGTTTATAAAGCTTAAAACTTGTGTAGAAAGACTGTAAGTGAGGACTATACTGTTTATGTTTATAATTGGAGGCCGAATTTCTCTGGCGTTTTCTGTGTGAATAAGTTACAATGGTGATGATTCAAGTATATAGTTGTAGGAACTCTCTCTAATTTTGGTAAATATCTTCAAATATGCAAATATAGTTTCCAGAAATGATTAAAAACTTGTAAGAAACACTGGAAATAAAAGGAAATAGGTTCTTACTACATTTCCTGCCATTTTCAATCACAGAGGTTACCAGTGGAAAGTTCGGAAATGACCAGAAAACTGATAATATTTACAACTCCAGCGACTTTAGGAAGCGTTTTCATTGAATTTGCTTTCAAATATTAGGAATTAGGGTTATACAGCTTAAAATTTGTGTAGAAATACTGTAAGTGAGGACTATACTGTTTATGTTTATAGTTGTAGGCCGAATTTCTCTGGCGTTTTCTGTGTGAATAAGTTACAATGGTGATGATTCAAGTATATAGTTATAGGAACTCTCTCTAATTGTCGTAAAGCTCTTCAAATAAGCAATTTTAGTTTCCCGAAATGATTAAAAACTTGTAAGAAACACTTGAAATAAAAGGAAATAGATTCATACTACATTTTCTGCCATTTTCATTAATGGAGGTTACCAGTGGAAATCTTGGAAATGACCAGAAAACTGATAATATTTACAACTCCGGTTACTTTAGGGAGCGTTTTCAATACAATTTGATTTCAAATATTAGGAATTCAGGGTTATACAGCTCAAAATTTGTTTAGAAAGTCTGTAAGTAAGGACTATACTGTTTATGTTTACAGTTGGAGGACTAATTTCTCTGGTGTTTTCTGTGTGAATCAGTTAAAATGCTGACGATTCCAGTATACAGTTGTATGAACACTCACTAATTCTGGTCAAACACTTCCAATACGCAATTATAATTTCCAGAATAGATTAAAAACTTGTAAGAAACACTTGAAATAAAAGGAAATAGGTTCTAACTACATATCCTGCCATTTTCAATCACGGAGGTTACCAGTGGAAAGTTCAGAAATGACCAGAAATCTGATAATATTTACAACTCCGGTTACTTTAGGGAGCGTTTTCAATTCAATTTGCTTTCAAATATTAGGAATTCAGGGTTATACATCTCAAAATTTGTTTAGAAAAACTGTAAGTAAGGACTATTCTGTTTATGTTTACAATTGGAGGCGAATTTCTCTGGCGTTTTCTGAGTGAATCAGTTACAATGCTGACGATTCGAGTAAATAGTTGTAGGAACTCCCTCTAATTGTGGTAAAACTCTTCAAATACGCAATTATAGTTTCCCGAAATGATTAAAAACTTGTAAGAAACACTTGAAATAAAAGGAAATAGGTTCTTACTGCATTTCCTGCCATTTTCAATCACGGAGGTTACCAGTGGAAAGTTCGGAAATGACCAGAAAACTGATAATATTTAAAACTCCAGCGTATTTAGGAAGCGTTTTCACTTGAATTTGCTTTCAAATATTAGGAATTAGGATTATAAAGCTCAAAACATGTGTAGAAAGACTATAAGTGAGGACTATACTGTTTATGTTTATAATTGGAGGCCGAATTTCTCTGGCGTTTTCTGTGTGAATCAGTTACAATGCTGACGATTCGAGTATATAGTTGTAGGAACTCTCTCTAATTGTGGTAAAATTCTTCAAATACGCAATTATAGTTTCCCCAAATGATTAAAAACTTGTAAGAAACATTTGAAATAAAAGGAAATAGGTTCTTGCTGCATTTCCTGCCATTTTCAATCACGGAGGTTACCAGTGGAAAGTTCGGAAATGACCAGAAAACTGATAATATTTACAACTCCGGTTACTTTAGGAAGGGTTTTCAATTCAAATTGCTTTCAAAAATTAGTAATTAGGTTTATAAAGCTTAAAACTTGTGTAGAAAGACTGTAAGTGAGGACTATACTGTTTATGTTTATAATTGGAGGCCGAATTTCTCTGGCGTTTTCTGTGTGAATAAGTTACAATGGTGATGATTCAAGTATATAGTTGTAGGAACTCTCTCTAATTTTGGTAAATATCTTCAAATATGCAAATATAGTTTCCAGAAATGATTAAAAACTTGTAAGAAACACTGGAAATAAAAGGAAATAGGTTCTTACTACATTTCCTGCCATTTTCAATCACAGAGGTTACCAGTGGAAAGTTCGGAAATGACCAGAAAACTGATAATATTTACAACTCCAGCGACTTTAGGAAGCGTTTTCACTTGAATTTGCTTTCAAATATTAGGAATTAGGGTTATACAGCTTAAAATTTGTGTAGAAATACTGTAAGTGAGGACTATACTGTTTATGTTTATAGTTGTAGGCCGAATTTCTCTGGCGTTTTCTGTGTGAATAAGTTACAATGGTGATGATTCAAGTATATAGTTATAGGAACTCTAATTGTCGTAAAGCTCTTCAAATAAGCAATTTTAGTTTCCCGAAATGATTAAAAACTTGTAAGAAACACTTGAAATAAAAGAAAATAGATTCATACTACATTTTCTGCCATTTTCATTAATGGAGGTTACCAGTGGAAATCTTGGAAATGACCAGAAAACTGATAATATTTACAACTCCGGTTACTTTAGGGAGCGTTTTCAATACAATTTGATTTCAAATATTAGGAATTCAGGGTTATACATCTCAAAATTTGTTTAGAAAGTCTGTAAGTAAGGACTATACTGTTTATGTTTACAGTTGGAGGACTAATTTCTCTGGTGTTTTCTGTGTGAATCAGTTAAAATGCTGACGATTCCAGTATACAGTTGTATGAACACTCTCTAATTCTGGTCAAACACTTCCAATACGCAATTATAATTTCCAGAATAGATTAAAAACTTGTAAGAAACACTTGAAATAAAAGGAAATAGGTTCTAACTACATATCCTGCCATTTTCAATCACGGAGGTTACCAGTGGAAAGTTCGGAAATGACCAGAAAACTGGTATTTACAACTCAAGCGACTTTAGGAAGCGTTTTCGCTTGAATTTGCTTTCAAATATTAGGAATTAGGTTTATACAGTTCAAAATTTGTGTAAAAAAACGGGAAGTGTGGACTATACTGTTTATGTTTATAATTGGAGGCCGAATTTCTCTGGCGTTTTCAGTGTGAATAAGTTACAATGGTGATGATGCAAGTATATAGCTGTAGGAAATCCCTCTAATTGTGGTAAAACTCTGCAAATACGCAATTATAGTTTCCCGAAATGATTAAAAACTTGTAAGAAACACTTGAAATAAAAGGAAATAGGTTCTTACTACATTTCCTGCCATTTTCAATCACGGAGGTTACCAGTGGAAAGTTCAGAAATGACCAGAAAACTGATAATAATTACAACTCCGGTTACTTTAGGAAGCGTTTTCAATTCAAATTGCTTTCAAAAATTAGGAATTCAGGGTTATACAGCTCAAAATTTGTTTAGGAAGTCTGTAAGTAAGGACTATACTGTTTATGTTTACAATTGGAGGCCCAATTTCTCTGGCGTTTTCTGTGTGAATCAGTTACATTGATGATGATTCGAGTATATAGTTATAGGAACTCTCTCTAATTGTGGTTAAGCTCTTCAAATACGCAATTATAGTTTCCGAAAATGATTAAAAATTTGTAAGAAACACTTGAAATAAAAGGAAATAGTTTCTTACTACATTTCCTGCCATTTTCAATCACGGAGGTTACCAGTGGAAAGTTCGGAAATGACCAGAAAACTGATAATATTTAAAACTCCAGCGACTTTAGGAAGCGTTTTCACTTGAGTTTGCTTTCAAATATTAGTAATTAGGTTTATACAGCGCAAAAGTTGTGTAGAAAGACTGTAAGTGAGGACTATACTGTTTATGTTTATAATTGGAGGCCGAATTTCTCTGGCGTTTTCTGTGTGAATAAGCTACAATGGTGTTGATTAAAGTATATAGTTGTAGGAACTCTCTCTAATTGTGGTAAATCTCTTCAAATATGGAAATATAGTTTCCAGAAATGAATAAAAACTTGTAGGAAACACTGGAAATAAAAGGAAATAGGTTCTTACTACATTTCCTGCCATTTTCAATCACAGAGGTTACCAGTGGAAAGTTCGGAAATGACCAGAAAACTGATAATATTTACAACTCCGGTTACTTTAGGGAGCGTTTTCAATACAATTTGCTTTCAAATATTAGGAATTCAGGGTTATACAGCTCAAAATTTGTTTAGAAATACTGTAAGTAAGGACTATACTGTTTATGTTTACAGTTGGAGGACTAATTTCTCTGGTGTTTTCTGTGTGAATCAGTTAAAATGCGGACGATTCCAGTATACAGTTGTATGAACACTCTCTAATTCTGGTCAAACACTTCAAATACGCAATTATAATTTCCAGAAATGATTAAAATCTTGTAAGAAACACTTGAAATAAAAGGAAATAGGTTCTTACTACATATCCTGCCATTTTCAATCACCGAGGTTACCAGTGGAAAGTTCGGAAATGACCAGAATACAGATATTTACAACTCCAGCGACTTTAGGAAGCGTTTTCGCTTGAATTTGCTTTCAAATATTAGGAATTAGGTTTATACAGCTCAAAATTTGTGTAGAAATACTGGAAGTGAGGACTATACTGTTTATGTTTATAACTGGAGGCCGAATTTCTCTGGCGTTTTCAGTGTGAATAAGTTACAATGGTGATGATGCAAGTATATAGCTGTAGGAAATCCCTCTAATTGTGGTAAAACTCTTCAAATACGCAATTATAGTTTCCAGAAATGATTAAAAACTTGTAAGAAACACTTGAAATAAAAGGAAATAGATTCATACTACATTTTCTGCCATTTTCATTCATGGAGATTACCAGTGGAAAGCTTGGAAATGACCAGAAAACTGATAATATTTACAACTCCGGTTACTTTAGGAAGCGTTTTCAATTGATATTGCTTTCAAAAATTAGGAATTCAGGGTTATACAGCTCAAAATTTCTTTAGAAAGTCTGTAAGTAAGGACTATACTGTTTATGTTTACAATTGGAGGCCTAATTTCTCTGGCGTTTTCTGTGTGAATCAGGTAAAATGCTGACGATTCCTGCATATAGTTGTAGGAACACCCTCTAATTCTAGTCAAACTCTACAAATACGCAAATATAGTTTCCAGAAATGATTAAAAACTTGTAAGAAACACTGGATATAAATGGAAATAGATTCTTACTACATTTCCTGCCATTTTCAATCACAGAGGTTACCAGTGGAAATTTCAGAAATGACCAGAAAACTGATAATATTTACAACTCCAGAGACTTTAGGAAGCGTTTTCACTTGAATTTGCTTTCAAATATTAGGAATTAGGGTTATACAGCTTAAAATTTGTGTAGAAATACTGGAAGTGAGGAGTATACTGTTTATGTTTATAATTGGAGGCCGAATTTCTCTGACGTTTTCTCTGTGAATCAGTTACAATGCTGACGATTCCAGTATATACTTGTAGGAACTTTCTCTAATTGGGGTAAAACTCTTCAAATACGCAATTATAGTTTCCCGAAATGATTAAAAACTTGTAAGAAACACTTGAAATAAAAGGAAATAGATTCATACTACATTTCCTGCCATTTTCAATCACGGAGGTTACCAGTGGAAAGTTCGGAAATGACCAGAAAACTGATAATATTTAAAACTCCAGCGACTTTAGGAAGCGTTTTCACTTGAATTTGCTTTCAAATATTAGTAATTAGGTTTATACAGCTCAAAACTTGTGTAGAAAGACTGTAAGTGAGGACTATACTGTTTATGTTTATAATTGGGGGCCGAATTTCTCTGGCGTTTTCTGTGTGAATAAGCTACAATGGTGATGATTCAAGTATATAGTTATAGGAACTCTCTCTAATTGTGGTAAATCTCTTCAAATATGCAAATATAGTTTCCAGAAATGATTAAAAACTTGTAAGAAACACTTGAAATAAAAGGAAATAGGTTCCAACTACATATCCTGCCATTTTCAATCACGGAGGTTACCAGTGGAAAGTTCGGAAATGACCAGAATACTGGTATTTACAACTCCAGCGACTTTAGGAAGCGTTTTCGCTTGAATTTGCTTTCAAATATTAGGAATTAGGTTTATACAGCTCAAAATTTGTGTAGAAATACTGGAAGTGAGGACTATACTGTTTATGTTTATAATTGGAGGCCGAATTTCTCTGGCGTTTTCAGTGTGAATAAGTTACAATGGTGATGATGCAAGTATATAGCTGTAGGAAATCCCTCTAATTGTGGTAAAACTCTTCAAATACGCAATTATAGTTTCCAGAAATGATTAAAAACTTGTAAGAAACACTTGAAATAAAAGGAAATAGATTCATACTACATTTTCTGCCATTTTCATTCATGGAGATTACCAGTGGAAAGCTTGGAAATGACCAGAAAACAGATAATATTTACAACTCCGGTTACTTTAGGAAGCGTTTTCAATTCAAATTGCTTTCAAAAATTAGGAACTCAGGGTTATACAGCTCAAAATTTGTTTAGAAAGTCTGTAAGTAAGGACTATACTGTTTATGTTTACAATTGGAGGCCTAATTTCTCTGGCGTTTTCTGTGTGAATCAGTTAAAATGCTGACGATTCCAGCATATAGTTGTAGGAACACCCTCTAATTCTAGCCAAACTCTACAAATACGCAAATATAGTTTCCAGAAATGATTAAAAACTTGTAAGAAACACTGGATATAAATGGAAATAGATTCTTACTACATTTCCTGCCATTTTCAATCACGGAGGTTACCAGTGGAAAGTTCAGAAATGACCAGAAAAATGATAATATTTAAAAGTCCAGCGACTTTAGGAAGCGTTTTCACTTGAATTTGCTTTCAAATATTAGGAATTAGGGTTATACAGCTTAAAATTTGTGTAGAAATACTGGAAGTGAGGAGTATACTGTTTATGTTTATAATTGGAGGCCGAATTTCTCTGGCGTTTTCTGTGTGAATAAGCTATAATGGTGATGATTCAAGTATATAGTTGTAGGAACTCTCTCTAATTGTGGTAAATCTCTTCAAATATGCAAATATAGTTTCCAGAAATGATTAAAAACTTGTAAGAAACACTGGAAATAAAAGGAAATAGTTTCTTACTGCATTTCCTGCCATTTTCAATCACGGCGGTTACCAGTGGAAAGTTCGGAAATGACCAGAATACAGATATTTACAACTCCAGCGACTTTAGGAAGCGTTTTCGCTTGAATTTGCTTTCAAATATTAGGAATTAGGTTTATACAGCTCAAAATTTGTGTAGAAATACTGGAAGTGAGGAGTATACTGTTTATGTTTATAATTGGAGGCCGAATTTCTCTGGTGTTTTCTGTGTGAATAAGCTACAATGGTGATGATTCAAGTATATAGTTATAGGAACTCTCTCTAATTGTGGTAAAGCTCTTCAAATAAGCAATTTTCGTTTCCCGAAATGATTAAAAACTTGTAAGAAACACTTGAAATTAAAGGAAATAGATTCATACTACATTTTCTGCCATTTTCATTAATGGAGGTTACCAGTGGAAATCTTGGAAATGACCAGAAAACTGATAATATTTACAACTCCGGTTACTTTAGGGAGCGTTTTCAATACAATTTGCTTTCAAATATTAGGAATTCAGGGTTATACAGCTCAAAATTTGTTTAGAAAGACTGTAAGTAAGGACTATACTGTTTATGTTTACAGTTGGAGGACTAATTTCTCTGGTGTTTTCTGTGTGAATCAGTTAAAATGCTGACGATTCCAGTATACAGTTGTATGAACACTCTCTAATTCTGGTCAAACACTTCAAATACGCAATTATAATTTCCAGAAATGATTAAAAACTTGTAAGAAACACTTGAAATAAAAGGAAATAGGTTCTTACTACATATCCTGCCATTTTCAATCACGGAGGTTACCAGTGGAAAGTTCGGAAATGACCAGAAAAATGATATTTACAACTCCAGCGACTTTAGGAAGCGTTTTCGCTTGAATTTGCTTTCAAATATTAGGAATTAGGTCTATACAGCTTAAAATTTGTGTAGAAATACTGGAAGTGAGGACTATACTGTTTATATTTATAATTGGAGGCCGAATTTCTCTGGCGTTTTCAGTGTGAATAAGTTACAATGGTGATGATGCAAGTATATAGCTGTAGGAAATCCCTCTAATTGTGGTAAAACTCTTCAAATACGCAATTATAGTTTCCAGAAATGATTAAAAACTTGTAAGAAACACTTGAAATAAAAGGAAATAGATTCATACTACATTTTCTGCCATTTTCATTCATGGAGATTACCAGTGGAAAGCTTGGAAATGACCAGAAAACTGATAATATTTACAACTCCGGTTACTTTAGGAAGCGTTTTCAATTCAAATTGCTTTCAAAAATTAGGAATTCAGGGTTATACAGCTCAAAATTTGTTTAGAAAGTCTGTAAGTAAGGACTATACTGTTTATGTTTACAATTGGAGGCCTAATTTCTCTGGCGTTTTCTGTGTGAATCAGTTAAAATGCCGACGATTCCAGCATATAGTTGTAGGAACACCCTCTAATTCTAGCCAAACTCTACAAGTACGCAAATATAGTTTCCACAAATGATTAAAAACTTGTAAGAAACACTGGATATAAATGGAAATAGATTCTTACCACATTTCCTGCCATTTTCAATCACAGAGGTTACCAGTGGAAACTTCAGAAATGACCAGAAAACAGATAATATTTACAACTCCAGAGACTTTAGGAAGCGTTTTCACTTGAATTTGCTTTCAAATATTAGGAATTAGGGTTATACAGCTTAAAATTTGTGTAGAAATACTGGAAGTGAGGAGTATACTGTTTATGTTTATAATTGGAGGCCGAATTTCTCTGGCGTTTTCTGTGTGAATCAGTTACAATGCTGACGATTCCAGTATATAGTTGTAGGAACTTTCTCTAATTGTGGTAAAACTCTTCAAACACGCAATTATAGTTTCCCGAAATGATTAAAAACTTGTAAGAAACACTTGAAATAAAAGGAAATAGATTCATACTACATTTTCTACCATTTTCATTCATGGAGATTACCAGTGGAAAGCTTGGAAATGACCAGAAAACAGATAATATTTACAACTCCGGTTACTTTAGGAAGTGTTTTCAATTCAAATTGCTTTCAAAAATTAGGAATTCAGGGTTATACAGCTCAAAATTTGTTTAGGAAGTCTGTAAGTAAGGACTATACTGTTTATGTTTACAATTGGAGGCCCAATTTCTCTGGTGTTTTCTGTGTGAATAAGCTACAATGGTGATGATTCAAGTATATAGTTGTAGGAACTCTCTCTAATTGTGGTAAATCTCTTCAAATATGCAAATATAGTTTCCAGAAATGATTAAAAACTTGTAAGAAACACTGGAAATAAAAGGAAATAGTTTCTTTCTACATTTCCTGCCATTTTCAATCACAGAGGTTACCAGTGGAAAGTTCAGAAATGACCAGAAAACTGATAATATTTACAACTCCAGCGACTTTAGGAAGCGTTTTCACTTGAATTTGCTTTCAAATATTAGGAATTAGGGTTATACAGTTTAAAATTTGTGTAGAAATACTGTAAGTGAGGACTATACTGTTTATGTTTATAGTTGTAGGCCGAATTTCTCTGGCGTTTTCTGTGTGAATAAGTTGCAATGGTGATGATTCAAGTATATAGTTATAGGAACTCTCTCTAATTGTGGTAAAGCTCTTCAAATACGCAATTATAGTTTCCCGAAATGATTAAAAACTTGTAAGAAACACTTGAAATAAAAGGAAATAGATTCATACTACATTTTCTGCCATTTTCATTAATGGAGGTTACCAGTGGAAATCTTGGAAATGACCAGAAAACTGATAATATTTACAACTCCGGTTACTTTAGGGAGCGTTTTCAATTCAAATTGCTTTCAAAAATTAGGAATTCAGGGTTATACAGCTCAAAATTTGTTTAGAAAGACTGTAAGTAAGGACTATACTGTTTATGTTTACAATTGGAGGACTAATTTCTCTGGTGTTTTCTGTGTGAATCAGTTAAAATGCGGACGATTCCAGTATACAGTTGTATGAACACTCTCTAATTCTGGTCAAACACTTCAAATACGCAATTATAATTTCCAGAAATGATTAAAAACTTGTAAGAAACACTTGAAATAAAAGGAAATAGGTTCTTACTACATATCCTGCCATTTTCAATCACCGAGGTTACCAGTGGAAAGTTCGGAAATGACCAGAATACAGATATTTACAACTCCAGCGACTTTAGGAAGCGTTTTCGCTTGAATTTGCTTTCAAATATTAGGAATTAGGTTTATACAGCTCAAAATTTGTGTAGAAATACTGGAAGTGAGGACTATACTGTTTATGTTTATAACTGGAGGCCGAATTTCTCTGGCGTTTTCAGTGTGAATAAGTTACAATGGTGATGATGCAAGTATATAGCTGTAGGAAATCTCTCTAATTGTGGTAAAACTCTTCAAATACGCAATTATAGTTTCCAGAAATGATTAAAAACTTGTAAGAAACACTTGAAATAAAAGGAAATAGATTCATACTACATTTTCTGCCATTTTCATTCATGGAGATTACCAGTGGAAAGCTTTGAAATGACCAGAAAACTGATAATATTTACAACTCCGGTTACTTTAGGAAGCGTTTTCAATTCAAATTGCTTTCAAAAATTAGGAATTCAGGGTTATACAGCTCAAAATTTGTTTAGAAAGTCTGTAAGTAAGGACTATACTGTTTATGTTTACAATTGGAGGCCTAATTTCTCTGGCGTTTTCTGTGTGAATCAGGTAAAATGCTGACGATTCCAGCATATAGTTGTAGGAACACCCTCTAATTCTAGTCAAACTCTACAAATACGCAAATATAGTTTCCAGAAATGTTTAAAAACTTGTAAGAAACACTGGATATAAATGGAAATAGATTCTTACTACATTTCCTGCCATTTTCAATCACAGAGGTTACCAGTGGAAATTTCAGAAATGACCAGAAAACTGATAATATTTACAACTCCAGAGACTTTAGGAAGCGTTTTCACTTGAATTTGCTTTCAAATATTAGGAATTAGGGTTATACAGCTTAAAATTTGTGTAGAAATACTGGAAGTGAGGAGTATACTGTTTATGTTTATAATTGGAGGCCGAATTTCTCTGGCGTTTTCTCTGTGAATCAGTTACAATGCTGAGGATTCCAGTATATACTAGTAGGAACTTTGTCTAATTGGGGTAAAACTCTTCAAATACGCAATTATAGTTTCCCGAAATGATTAAAAACTTGTAAGAAACACTTGAAATAAAAGGAAATAGGTTCATACTACATTTTCTACCATTTTCATTCATGGAGATTTCCAGTGGAAAGCTTGGAAATGACCAGAAAACAGATAATATTTCCAACTCCGGTTACTTTAGGAAGCGTTTTCAATTCAAATTGCTTTCAAAAACTAGGAATGCAGGGTTATGCAGCTCAAAATTTGTTTAGGAAGTCTGTAAGAAAGGACTATACTGTTTATGTTTACAATTGGAGGACCAATTTCTCTGGCGTTTTCTGTGTGAATCAGTTACAATGATGATGATTCGAGTATATAGTTATAGGAACTCTCTCTAATTGTGGTAAAGCTCTTCAAATACGCAATTATAGTTTCCTAAAATGATTAAAAACTTGTAAGAAACATTTGAAATAAAAGGAAATAGTTTCTTACTACATTTCCTGCCATTTTCAATCACGGAGGTTACCAGTGGAAAGTTCGGAAATGACCAGAAAACTGATAATATTTAAAACTCCAGCGACTTTAGGAAGCGTTTTCACTTGAATTTGCTTTCAAATATTAGTAATTAGGTTTATACAGCTCAAAACTTGTGTAGAAAGACTGTAAGTGAGGACTATACTGTTTATGTTTATAATTGGGGGCCGAATTTCTCTGGCGTTTTCTGTGTGAATAAGCTACAATGGTGATGATTCAAGTATATATTTATAGGAACTCTCTCTAATTGTGGTAAAGCTCTTCAAATAAGCAATTTTAGTTTCCCGAAATGATTAAAAACTTGTAAGAAACACTTGAAATAAAAGGAAATAGATTCATACTACATTTTCTGCCATTTTCATTAATGGAGGTTACCAGTGGAAATCTTGGAAATGACCAGAAAACTGATAATATTTACAACTCCGGTTACTTTAGGGAGCGTTTTCAATACAATTTGCTTTCAAATATTAGGAATTCAGGGTTATACAGCTCAAAATTTGTTTAGAAATACTGTAAGTAAGGACTATACTGTTTATGTTTACAGTTGGAGGACTAATTTTTCTGGTGTTTTCTGTGTGAATCAGTTAAAATTCTGACGATTCCACTATACAGTTGTATGAACACTCTCTAATTCTGGTCAAACACTTCAAATACGCAATTATAATTTCCAGAAATGATTAAAAACTTGTAAGAAACACTTGAAATAAAAGGAAATAGGTTCTTACTACATATCCTGCCATTTTCAATCACGGAGGTTACCAGTGGAAAGTTCGGAAATGACCAGAAAAATGATATTTACAACTCCAGCGACTTTAGGAAGCGTTTTCGCTTGAATTTGCTTTCAAATATTAGGAATTAGGTTTATACAGCTCAAAATTTGTGTAGAAATACTGGAAGTGAGGACTATACTGTTTATATTTATAATTGGAGGCCGAATTTCTCTGGCGTTTTCAGTGTGAATAAGTTACAATGGTGATGATGCAAGTATATAGCTGTAGGAAATCCCTCTAATTGTGGTAAAACTCTTCAAATTCGCAATTATAGTTTCCAGAAATGATTAAAAACTTGTAAGAAACACTTGAAATAAAAGGAAATAGATTCATACTACATTTTCTGCCATTTTCATTCATGGAGATTACCAGTGGAAAGCTTGGAAATGACCAGAATACTGATAATATTTACAACTCCGGTTACTTTAGGAAGCGTTTTCAATTCAAATTGCTTTCAAAAATTAGGAATTCAGGGTTATACAGCTCAAAATTTGTTTAGAAAGTCTGTAAGTACGGACTATACTGTTTATGTTTACAATTGGAGGCCTAATTTCTCTGGCGTTTTCTGTGTGAATCAGTTAAAATGCTGACGATTCCAGCATATAGTTGTAGGAACACCCTCTAATTCTAGCCAAACTCTACAAATACGCAAATATAGTTTCCAGAAATGATTAAAAACTTGTAAGAAACACTGGATATAAATGGAAATAGATTCTTACCACATTTCCTGCCATTTTCAATCACAGAGGTTACCAGTGGAAACTTCAGAAATGACCAGAAAACAGATAATATTTACAACACCAGAGACTTTAGGAAGCGTTTTCACTTGAATTTGCTTTCAAATATTAGGAATTAGGGTTATACAGCTCAAAATTTGTGTAGAAATACTGGAAGTGAGGACTATACTGTTTATGTTTATAACTGGAGGCCGAATTTCTCTGGCGTTTTCTCTGTGAATCAGTTACAATGCTGAGGATTCCAGTATATACTAGTAGGAACTTTGTCTAATTGGGGTAAAACTCTTCAAATACGCAATTATAGTTTCCCGAAATGATTAAAAACTTGTAAGAAACACTTGAAATAAAAGGAAATAGGTTCATACTACATTTTCTACCATTTTCATTCATGGAGATTTCCAGTGGAAAGCTTGGAAATGACCAGAAAACAGATAATATTTCCAACTCCGGTTACTTTAGGAAGCGTTTTCAATTCAAATTGCTTTCAAAAACTAGGAATGCAGGGTTATGCAGCTCAAAATTTGTTTAGGAAGTCTGTAAGAAAGGACTATACTGTTTATGTTTACAATTGGAGGACCAATTTCTCTGGCGTTTTCTGTGTGAATCAGTTACAATGATGATGATTCGAGTATATAGTTATAGGAACTCTCTCTAATTGTGGTAAAGCTCTTCAAATACGCAATTATAGTTTCCTAAAATGATTAAAAACTTGTAAGAAACATTTGAAATAAAAGGAAATAGTTTCTTACTACATTTCCTGCCATTTTCAATCACGGAGGTTACCAGTGGAAAGTTCGGAAATGACCAGAAAACTGATAATATTTAAAACTCCAGCGACTTTAGGAAGCGTTTTCACTTGAATTTGCTTTCAAATATTAGTAATTAGGTTTATACAGCTCAAAACTTGTGTAGAAAGACTGTAAGTGAGGACTATACTGTTTATGTTTATAATTGGGGGCCGAATTTCTCTGGCGTTTTCTGTGTGAATAAGCTACAATGGTGATGATTCAAGTATATATTTATAGGAACTCTCTCTAATTGTGGTAAAGCTCTTCAAATAAGCAATTTTAGTTTCCCGAAATGATTAAAAACTTGTAAGAAACACTTGAAATAAAAGGAAATAGATTCATACTACATTTTCTGCCATTTTCATTAATGGAGGTTACCAGTGGAAATCTTGGAAATGACCAGAAAACTGATAATATTTACAACTCCGGTTACTTTAGGGAGCGTTTTCAATACAATTTGCTTTCAAATATTAGGAATTCAGGGTTATACAGCTCAAAATTTGTTTAGAAATACTGTAAGTAAGGACTATACTGTTTATGTTTACAGTTGGAGGACTAATTTTTCTGGTGTTTTCTGTGTGAATCAGTTAAAATGCTGACGATTCCACTATACAGTTGTATGAACACTCTCTAATTCTGGTCAAACACTTCAAATACGCAATTATAATTTCCAGAAATGATTAAAAACTTGTAAGAAACACTTGAAATAAAAGGAAATAGGTTCTTACTACATATCCTGCCATTTTCAATCACGGAGGTTACCAGTGGAAAGTTCGGAAATGACCAGAAAAATGATATTTACAACTCCAGCGACTTTAGGATGCGTTTTCGCTTGAATTTGCTTTCAAATATTAGGAATTAGGTTTATACAGCTCAAAATTTGTGTAGAAATACTGGAAGTGAGGACTATACTGTTTATATTTATAATTGGAGGCCGAATTTCTCTGGCGTTTTCAGTGTGAATAAGTTACAATGGTGATGATGCAAGTATATAGCTGTAGGAAATCCCTCTAATTGTGGTAAAACTCTTCAAATTCGCAATTATAGTTTCCAGAAATGATTAAAAACTTGTAAGAAACACTTGAAATAAAAGGAAATAGATTCATACTACATTTTCTGCCATTTTCATTCATGGAGATTACCAGTGGAAAGCTTGGAAATGACCAGAATACTGATAATATTTACAACTCCGGTTACTTTAGGAAGCGTTTTCAATTCAAATTGCTTTCAAAAATTAGGAATTCAGGGTTATACAGCTCAAAATTTGTTTAGAAAGTCTGTAAGTACGGACTATACTGTTTATGTTTACAATTGGAGGCCTAATTTCTCTGGCGTTTTCTGTGTGAATCAGTTAAAATGCTGACGATTCCAGCATATAGTTGTAGGAACACCCTCTAATTCTAGCCAAACTCTACAAATACGCAAATATAGTTTCCAGAAATGATTAAAAACTTGTAAGAAACACTGGATATAAATGGAAATAGATTCTTACCACATTTCCTGCCATTTTCAATCACAGAGGTTACCAGTGGAAACTTCAGAAATGACCAGAAAACAGATAATATTTACAACACCAGAGACTTTAGGAAGCGTTTTCACTTGAATTTGCTTTCAAATATTAGGAATTAGGGTTATACAGCTCAAAATTTGTGTAGAAATACTGGAAGTGAGGACTATACTGTTTATGTTTATAACTGGAGGCCGAATTTCTCTGGCGTTTTCAGTGTGAATAAGTTACAATGTTGATGATGCAAGTATATAGCTGTAGGAAATCCCTCTAATTGTGGTAAAACTCTTCAAATACGCAATTATAGTTTCCAGAAATGATTAAAAACTTGTAAGAAACACTTGAAATAAAAGGAAATAGATTCATACTACATTTTCTGCCATTTTCATTCATGGAGGTTACCAGTGGAAATCTTGGAAATGACCAGAAAACTGATAATATTTACAACTCCGGTTACTTTAGGAAGCGTTTTCAATTCAAATTGCTTTCAAAAATTAGGAATTCAGGGTTATATAGCTCAAAATTTGTTTAGGAAGTCTGTAAGTAAGGACTATACTATTTATGTTTACAATTGGAGGCCCAATTTCTCTGGCGTTTTCTGTGTGAATCAGTTACAATGATGATGATTCAAGTATATAGTTATAGGAAAACTCTCTAATTGTGGTAAAGCTCTTCAAATACGCAATTATAGTTTCCTAAAATGATTAAAAACTTGTAAGAAACAGTTGAAATAAAAGGAAATAGTTTCTTACTACATTTCCTGCCATTTTCAATCACGGAGGTTACCAGTGGAAAGTTCGGAAATGACCAGAAAACTGATAATATTTACAACTCCGGTTACTTTAGGGAGCGTTTTCAATTCAATTTGCTTTCAAATATTAGGAATTCAGGGTTATACATCTCAAAATTTGTTTAGAAACACTGTAAGTAAGGACTATTCTGTTTATGTTTACAATTGGAGGCGAATTTCTCTGGCGTTTTCTTTGTGAATAAGCTACAATGGTGATGATTCAAGTATATAGTTGTAGGAACTCTCTCTAATTGTGGTAAATCTCTTCAAATATGCAAATATAGTTTCCAGAAATGATTAAAAACTTGTAAGAAACACTGGAAATAAAAGGAAATAGGTTCTTACTACATATCCTGCCATTTTCAATCACAGAGGTTACCAGTGGAAAGTTCAGAAATGACCAGAAACCTGATAATATTTACAACTCCAGCGACTTTAGGAAGCGTTTTCACTTGAATTTGCTTTCAAATATTAGGAATTAGGGTTATACAGCTTAAAATTTGTGTAGAAATACTGGAAGTGAGGACTATACTGTTTATGTTTATAACTGGAGGCCGAATTTCTCTGGCGTTTTCAGTGTGAATAAGTTACAATGGTGATGATGCAAGTATATAGCTGTAGGAAATCCCTCTAATTGTGGTAAAACTCTTCAAATACGCAATTATAGTTTCCAGAAATGATTAAAAACTTGTAAGAAACACTTGAAATAAAAGGAAATAGATTCATACTACATTTTGTACCATTTTCATTCATGGAGATTACCAGTGGAAAGCTTGGAAATGACCAGAAAACTGAAAATATTTACAACTCCGGTTACTTTAGGAAGCGTTTTCAATTCAAATTGCTTTCAAAAATTAGGAATTCAGGGTTATACAGCTCAAAATTTGTTTAGAAAGTCTGTAAGTAAGGACTATACTGTTTATGTTTACAATTGGAGGCCTAATTTCTCTGGCGTTTTCTGTGTGAATCAGTTAAAATGCTGACGATGCCAGCATATAGTTGTAGGAACACCTTTAATTCTAGTCAAACTCTACAAATACGCAAATATAGTTTCCAGAAATGATTAAAAACTTGTAAGAAACACTGGATATAAATGGAAATAGATTCTTACTACATTTCCTGCCATTTTCAATCACAGAGGTTACCAGTGGAAATTTCAGAAATGACCAGAAAACTGATAATATTTACAACTCCAGAGACTTTAGGAAGGGTTTTCACATGAATTTGCTTTCAAATATTAGGAATTAGGGTTATACAGCTTAAAATTTGTGTAGAAATACTGGAAGTGAGGAGTATACTGTTTATGTTTATAATTGGAGGCCGAATTTCTCTGGCGTTTTCTGTGTGAATCAGTTACAATGCTGACGATTCCAGTATATAGTTGTAGGAACTTTCTCTAATAGTGGTAAACTCTTCAAATACGCAATTATAGTTTCCCGAAATGATTAAAAACTTGTAAGAAACACTTGAAATAAAAGGAAATAGATTCATACTACATTTTGTACCATTTTCATTCATGGAGATTTCCAGTGGAAAGCTTGGAAATGACCAGAAAACAGATAATATTTACAACTCCGGTTACTTTAGGAAGCGTTTTCATTTCAAATTGCTTTCAAAAATTAGGAATTCAGGGTTATACAGCTCAAAATTTGTTTAGGAAGTCTGTAAGTAAGGACTATACTGTTTATGTTTACAATTGGAGGCCCAATTTCTCTGGTGTTTTCTGTGTGATTAAGCTACAATGGTGATGATTCAAGTATATAGTTGTAGGAACTCTCTCTAATTGTGGTAAATCTCTTCAAATATGCAAATATAGTTTCCAGAAATGATTAAAAACTTGTAAGAAACACTTGAAATAAAAGGAAATAGGTTCTTACTACATATCCTCCCATTTTCAATCACGGAGGTTACCAGTGGAAAGTTCGGAAATGACCAGAAAAATGATATTTACAACTCCAGCGACTTTAGGAAGCGTTTTCGCTTGAATTTGCTTTCAAATATTAGGAATTAGGTTTATACAGCTCAAAATTTGTGTAGAAATACTGGAAGTGAGGACTATACTGTTTATATTTATAATTGGAGGCCGAATTTCTCTGGCGTTTTCAGTGTGAATAAGTTACAATGGTGATGATGCAAGTATATAGCTGTAGGAAATCCCTCTAATTGTGGTAAAACTCTTCAAATTCGCAATTATAGTTTCCAGAAATGATTAAAAACTTGTAAGAAACACTTGAAATAAAAGGAAATAGATTCATACTACATTTTCTGCCATTTTCATTCATGGAGATTACCAGTGGAAAGCTTGGAAATGACCAGAATACTGATAATATTTACAACTCCGGTTACTTTAGGAAGCGTTTTCAATTCAAATTGCTTTCAAAAATTAGGAATTCAGGGTTATACAGCTCAAAATTTGTTTAGAAAGTCTGTAAGTACGGACTATACTGTTTATGTTTACAATTGGAGGCCTAATTTCTCTGGCGTTTTCTGTGTGAATCAGTTAAAATGCTGACGATTCCAGCATATAGTTGTAGGAACACCCTCTAATTCTAGCCAAACTCTACAAATACGCAAATATAGTTTCCAGAAATGATTAAAAACTTGTAAGAAACACTGGATATAAATGGAAATAGATTCTTACCACATTTCCTGCCATTTTCAATCACAGAGGTTACCAGTGGAAACTTCAGAAATGACCAGAAAACAGATAATATTTACAACACCAGAGACTTTAGGAAGCGTTTTCACTTGAATTTGCTTTCAAATATTAGGAATTAGGGTTATACAGCTCAAAATTTGTGTAGAAATACTGGAAGTGAGGACTATACTGTTTATGTTTATAACTGGAGGCCGAATTTCTCTGGCGTTTTCAGTGTGAATAAGTTACAATGTTGATGATGCAAGTATATAGCTGTAGGAAATCCCTCTAATTGTGGTAAAACTCTTCAAATACGCAATTATAGTTTCCAGAAATGATTAAAAACTTGTAAGAAACACTTGAAATAAAAGGAAATAGATTCATACTACATTTTCTGCCATTTTCATTCATGGAGGTTACCAGTGGAAATCTTGGAAATGACCAGAAAACTGATAATATTTACAACTCCGGTTACTTTAGGAAGCGTTTTCAATTCAAATTGCTTTCAAAAATTAGGAATTCAGGGTTATACAGCTCAAAATTTGTTTAGGAAGTCTGTAAGTAAGGACTATACTATTTATGTTTACAATTGGAGGCCCAATTTCTCTGGCGTTTTCTGTGTGAATCAGTTACAATGATGATGATTCAAGTATATAGTTATAGGAAAACTCTCTAATTGTGGTAAAGCTCTTCAAATACGCAATTATAGTTTCCTAAAATGATTAAAAACTTGTAAGAAACAGTTGAAATAAAAGGAAATAGTTTCTTACTACATTTCCTGCCATTTTCAATCACGGAGGTTACCAGTGGAAAGTTCGGAAATGACCAGAAAACTGATAATATTTACAACTCCGGTTACTTTAGGGAGCGTTTTCAATTCAATTTGCTTTCAAATATTAGGAATTCAGGGTTATACATCTCAAAATTTGTTTAGAAACACTGTAAGTAAGGACTATTCTGTTTATGTTTACAATTGGAGGCGAATTTCTCTGGCGTTTTCTTTGTGAATAAGCTACAATGGTGATGATTCAAGTATATAGTTGTAGGAACTCTCTCTAATTGTGGTAAATCTCTTCAAATATGCAAATATAGTTTCCAGAAATGATTAAAAACTTGTAAGAAACACTGGAAATAAAAGGAAATAGGTTCTTACTACATATCCTGCCATTTTCAATCACAGAGGTTACCAGTGGAAAGTTCAGAAATGACCAGAAACCTGATAATATTTACAACTCCAGCGACTTTAGGAAGCGTTTTCACTTGAATTTGCTTTCAAATATTAGGAATTAGGGTTATACAGCTTAAAATTTGTGTAGAAATACTGGAAGTGAGGACTATACTGTTTATGTTTATAACTGGAGGCCGAATTTCTCTGGCGTTTTCAGTGTGAATAAGTTACAATGGTGATGATGCAAGTATATAGCTGTAGGAAATCCCTCTAATTGTGGTAAAACTCTTCAAATACGCAATTATAGTTTCCAGAAATGATTAAAAACTTGTAAGAAACACTTGAAATAAAAGGAAATAGATTCATACTACATTTTCTGCCATTTTCATTCATGGAGATTACCAGTGGAAAGCTTGGAAATGACCAGAAAACTGAAAATATTTACAACTCCGGTTACTTTAGGAAGCGTTTTCAATTCAAATTGCTTTCAAAAATTAGGAATTCAGGGTTATACAGCTCAAAATTTGTTTAGAAAGTCTGTAAGTAAGGACTATACTGTTTATGTTTACAATTGGAGGCCTAATTTCTCTGGCGTTTTCTGTGTGAATCAGTTAAAATGCTGACGATGCCAGCATATAGTTGTAGGAACACCTTTAATTCTAGTCAAACTCTACAAATACGCAAATATAGTTTCCAGAAATGATTAAAAACTTGTAAGAAACACTGGATATAAATGGAAATAGATTCTTACTACATTTCCTGCCATTTTCAATCACAGAGGTTACCAGTGGAAATTTCAGAAATGACCAGAAAACTGATAATATTTACAACTCCAGAGACTTTAGGAAGGGTTTTCACATGAATTTGCTTTCAAATATTAGGAATTAGGGTTATACAGCTTAAAATTTGTGTAGAAATACTGGAAGTGAGGAGTATACTGTTTATGTTTATAATTGGAGGCCGAATTTCTCTGGCGTTTTCTGTGTGAATCAGTTACAATGCTGACGATTCCAGTATATAGTTGTAGGAACTTTCTCTAATAGTGGTAAACTCTTCAAATACGCAATTATAGTTTCCCGAAATGATTAAAAACTTGTAAGAAACACTTGAAATAAAAGGAAATAGATTCATACTACATTTTGTACCATTTTCATTCATGGAGATTTCCAGTGGAAAGCTTGGAAATGACCAGAAAACAGATAATATTTACAACTCCGGTTACTTTAGGAAGCGTTTTCATTTCAAATTGCTTTCAAAAATTAGGAATTCAGGGTTATACAGCTCAAAATTTGTTTAGGAAGTCTGTAAGTAAGGACTATACTGTTTATGTTTACAATTGGAGGCCCAATTTCTCTGGTGTTTTCTGTGTGATTAAGCTACAATGGTGATGATTCAAGTATATAGTTGTAGGAACTCTCTCTAATTGTGGTAAATCTCTTCAAATATGCAAATATAGTTTCCAGAAATGATTAAAAACTTGTAAGAAACACTGGAAATAAAAGGAAATAGGTTCTTACTACATTTCCTGCCATTTTCAATCACAGAGGTTACCAGTGGAAAGTTCAGAAATGACCAGAAAACTGATAATATTTACAACTCCAGCGACTTTAGGAAGCGTTTTCACTTGAATTTGCTTTCAAATATTAGGAATTAGGGTTATACAGCTTAAAATTTGTGTAGAAATACTGTAAGTGAGGACAATACTGTTTATGTTTATAGTTGTAGGCCGAATTTCTCTGGCGTTTTCTGTGTGAATAAGTTGCAATGGTGATGATTCAAGTATATAGTTATAGGAACTCTCTCTAATTGTGGTAAAGCTCTTCAAACACGCAATTATAGTTTCCCAAAATGATTAAAAACTTGTAAGAAACACTTGAAATAAAAGGAAATAGATTCATACTACATTTTCTGCCATTTTCATTAATGGAGGTTACCAGTGGAAATCTTGGAAATGACCAGAAAACTGATAATATTTACAACTCCGGTTACTTTAGGGAGCGTTCTCAATTCAAATTGCTTTCAAAAATTAGGAATTCAGGGTTATACAGCTCAAAATTTGTTTAGAAAGACTGAAAGTAAGGACTATACTGTTTATGTTTACAGTTGGAGGACTAATTTCTCTGGTGTTTTCTGTGTGAATCAGTTAAAATGCTGACGATTCCAGTATACAGTTGTATGAACACTCTCTAATTCTGGTCAAACACTTCAAATACGCAATTATAATTTCCAGAAATGATTAAAAACTTGTAAGAAACACTTGAAATAAAAGGAAATAGGTTCTTACTACATATCATGCCATTTTCAATCACCGAGGTTACCAGTGGAAAGTTCGGAAATGACCAGAATACAGATATTTACAACTCCAGCGACTTTAGGAAGCGTTTTCGCTTGAATTTGCTTTCAAATATTAGGAATTAGGTTTATACAGCTCAAAATTTGTGTAGAAATACTGGAAGTGAGGACTATACTGTTTATGTTTATAATTGGAGGCCGAATTTCTCTGGCGTTTTCTGTGTGAATAAGCTACAATGGTGATGATTCAAGTATATAGTTATAGGAACTCTCTCTAATTGTGGTAAAGCTCTTCAAATAAGCAATTTTAGTTTCCCGAAATGATTAAAAACTTGTAAGAAACACTTGAAATAAAAGGAAATAGATTCATACTACATTTTCTGCCATTTTCATTAATGGAGGTTACCAGTGGAAATCTTGGAAATGACCAGAAAACTGATAATATTTACAACTCCGGTTACTTTAGGGAGCGTTTTCAATACAATTTGATTTCAAATATTAGGAATTCAGGGTTATACAGCTCAAAATTTGTTTAGAAAGTCTGTAAGTAAGGACTATACTGTTTATGTTTACAGTTGGAGGACTAATTTCTCTGGTGTTTTCTGTGTGAATCAGTTAAAATGCTGACGATTCCAGTATACAGTTGTATGAACACTCTCTAATTCTGGTCAAACACTTCAAATACGCAATTATAATTTCCAGAAATGATTAAAAACTTGTAAGAAACACTTGAAATAAAAGGATATAGGTTCTTACTACATATCCTGCCATTTTCAATCACGGAGGTTACCAGTGGAAAGTTCGGAAATGACCAGAAAACTGATATTTACAACTCCAGCGACTTTAGGAAGCGTTTTCGCTTGAATTTACTTTCAAATATTAGGAATTAGGTTTATACAGCTCAAAATTTGTGTAGAAATACTGGAAGTGAGGACTATACTGTTTATATTTATAATTGGAGGCCGAATTTCTCTGGCGTTTTCAGTGTGAATAAGTTACAATGGTGATGATGCAAGTATATAGCTGTAGGAAATCCCTCAAATTGTGTTAAAACTCTTCAAATACGCAATTATATTTTCCAGAAATGATTAAAAACTTGTAAGAAACACTTGAAATAAAAGGAAATAGATTCAAACTACATTTTCTGCCATTTTCATTCATGGAGATTACCAGTGGAAAGCTTGGAAATGACCAGAAAACTGATAATATTTACAACTCCGGTTACTTTAGGAGGCGTTTTCAATTCAAATTGCTTTCAAAAATTAGGAATTCAGGGTTATACAGCTCAAAATTTGTTTAGAAAGTCTGTAAGTAAGGACTATACTGTTTATGTTTACAATTGGAGGCCTAATTTCTCTGGCGTTTTCTGTGTGAATCAGTTAAAATGCTGACGATTCCAGCATATAGTTGTAGGAACACCCTCTAATTCTAGCCAAACTCTACAAATACGCAAATATAGTTTCCAGAAATGATTAAAAACTTGTAAGAAACACTGGATATAAATGGAAATAGGTTCTTACTGCATTTCCTGCCATTTTCAATCACAGAGGTTACCAGTGGAAACTTCAGAAATGACCAGAAAACTGATAATATTTACAACTCCAGAGACTTTAGGAAGCGTTTTCACTTGAATTTGCTTTCAAATATTAGGAATTAGGGTTATACAGCTTAAAATTTGTGTAGAAATACTGGAAGTGAGGAGTATACTGTTTATGTTTATAAATGGAGGCCGAATTTCTCTGGCGTTTTCTGTGTGAATCAGTTACAATGCTGACGATTCCAGTATATAGTTGTAGGAACTTTCTCTAATTGTGGTAAAACTCTTCAAATACGCAATTATAGTTTCCCGAAATGATTAAAAACTTGTAAGAAACACTTGAAATAAAAGGAAATAGATTCATACTACATTTTCTACCATTTTCATTCATGGAGATTACCATTGGAAAGATTGGAAATGACCAGAAAACAGATAATATTTACAACTCCGGTTACTTTAGGAAGCGTTTTCAATTCAAATTGCTTTCAAAAATTAGGAATTCAGGGTTATACAGCTCAAAATTTGTTTAGGATGTCTGTAAGTAAGGACTATACTGTTTATGTTTACAATTGGAGGTCCAATTTCTCTGGTGTTTTCTGTGTGAATAAGCTACAATGGTGATGATTCAAGTATATAGTTGTAGGAACTCTCTCTAATTGTGGTAAATCTCTTCAAATATGCAAATATAGTTTCCAGAAATGATTAAAAACTTGTAAGAAGCACTGGAAATAAAAGGAAATAGTTTCTTACTACATTTCCTGCCATTTTCAATCACAGAGGTTACCAGTGGAAAGTTCAGAAATGACCAGAAAACTGATAATATTTACAACTCCAGCGACTTTAGGAAGCGTTTTCACTTGAATTTGCTTTCAAATATTAGGAATTAGGGTTATACAGCTTAAAATTTGTTTAGAAATACTGTAAGTAAGGACTATACTGTTTATGTTTACAGTTGGAGGACTAATTTCTCTGGTGTTTTCTGTGTGAATCAGTTAAAATGCTGACGATTCCAGTATACAGTTGTATGAACACTCTCTAATTCTGGTCAAACACTTCAAATACGCAATTATAATTTCCAGAAATGATTAAAAACTTGTACGAAACACTTGAAATAAAAGGAAATAGGTTCTTACTACATATCCTGCCATTTTCAATCACGGAGGTTACCAGTGGAAAGTTCGGAAATGACCAGAAAACTGATATTTACAACTCCAGGGACTTTAGGAAGCGTTTTCGCTTGAATTTGCTTTCAAATATTAGGAATTAGGTTTATACAGCTCAAAATTTGTGTAGAAATACTGGAAGTAAGGACTATACTGTTTATGTTTACAGTTGGAGGACTAATTTCTCTGGTGTTTTCTGTGTGAATCAGTTAAAATGCTGACGATTCCAGTATACAGTTGTATGAACACTCTCTAATTCTGGTCAAACACTTCAAATACGCAATTATAATTTCCAGAAATGATTAAAAACTTGTAAGAAACACTTGAAATAAAAGGAAATAGGTTCTTACTACATATCATGCCATTTTCAATCACCGAGGTTACCAGTGGAAAGTTCGGAAATGACCAGAATACAGATATTTACAACTCCAGCGACTTTAGGAAGCGTTTTCGCTTGAATTTGCTTTCAAATATTAGGAATTAGGTTTATACAGCTCAAAATTTGTGTAGAAATACTGGAAGTGAGGACTATACTGTTTATGTTTATAATTGGAGGCCGAATTTCTCTGGCGTTTTCTGTGTGAATAAGCTACAATGGTGATGATTCAAGTATATAGTTATAGGAACTCTCTCTAATTGTGGTAAAGCTCTTCAAATAAGCAATTTTAGTTTCCCGAAATGATTAAAAACTTGTAAGAAACACTTGAAATAAAAGGAAATAGATTCATACTACATTTTCTGCCATTTTCATTAATGGAGGTTACCAGTGGAAATCTTGGAAATGACCAGAAAACTGATAATATTTACAACTCCGGTTACTTTAGGGAGCGTTTTCAATACAATTTGATTTCAAATATTAGGAATTCAGGGTTATACAGCTCAAAATTTGTTTAGAAAGTCTGTAAGTAAGGACTATACTGTTTATGTTTACAGTTGGAGGACTAATTTCTCTGGTGTTTTCTGTGTGAATCAGTTAAAATGCTGACGATTCCAGTATACAGTTGTATGAACACTCTCTAATTCTGGTCAAACACTTCAAATACGCAATTATAATTTCCAGAAATGATTAAAAACTTGTAAGAAACACTTGAAATAAAAGGATATAGGTTCTTACTACATATCCTGCCATTTTCAATCACGGAGGTTACCAGTGGAAAGTTCGGAAATGACCAGAAAACTGATATTTACAACTCCAGCGACTTTAGGAAGCGTTTTCGCTTGAATTTACTTTCAAATATTAGGAATTAGGTTTATACAGCTCAAAATTTGTGTAGAAATACTGGAAGTGAGGACTATACTGTTTATATTTATAATTGGAGGCCGAATTTCTCTGGCGTTTTCAGTGTGAATAAGTTACAATGGTGATGATGCAAGTATATAGCTGTAGGAAATCCCTCAAATTGTGTTAAAACTCTTCAAATACGCAATTATATTTTCCAGAAATGATTAAAAACTTGTAAGAAACACTTGAAATAAAAGGAAATAGATTCAAACTACATTTTCTGCCATTTTCATTCATGGAGATTACCAGTGGAAAGCTTGGAAATGACCAGAAAACTGATAATATTTACAACTCCGGTTACTTTAGGAGGCGTTTTCAATTCAAATTGCTTTCAAAAATTAGGAATTCAGGGTTATACAGCTCAAAATTTGTTTAGAAAGTCTGTAAGTAAGGACTATACTGTTTATGTTTACAATTGGAGGCCTAATTTCTCTGGCGTTTTCTGTGTGAATCAGTTAAAATGCTGACGATTCCAGCATATAGTTGTAGGAACACCCTCTAATTCTAGCCAAACTCTACAAATACGCAAATATAGTTTCCAGAAATGATTAAAAACTTGTAAGAAACACTGGATATAAATGGAAATAGGTTCTTACTGCATTTCCTGCCATTTTCAATCACAGAGGTTACCAGTGGAAACTTCAGAAATGACCAGAAAACTGATAATATTTACAACTCCAGAGACTTTAGGAAGCGTTTTCACTTGAATTTGCTTTCAAATATTAGGAATTAGGGTTATACAGCTTAAAATTTGTGTAGAAATACTGGAAGTGAGGAGTATACTGTTTATGTTTATAAATGGAGGCCGAATTTCTCTGGCGTTTTCTGTGTGAATCAGTTACAATGCTGACGATTCCAGTATATAGTTGTAGGAACTTTCTCTAATTGTGGTAAAACTCTTCAAATACGCAATTATAGTTTCCCGAAATGATTAAAAACTTGTAAGAAACACTTGAAATAAAAGGAAATAGATTCATACTACATTTTCTACCATTTTCATTCATGGAGATTACCATTGGAAAGATTGGAAATGACCAGAAAACAGATAATATTTACAACTCCGGTTACTTTAGGAAGCGTTTTCAATTCAAATTGCTTTCAAAAATTAGGAATTCAGGGTTATACAGCTCAAAATTTGTTTAGGATGTCTGTAAGTAAGGACTATACTGTTTATGTTTACAATTGGAGGTCCAATTTCTCTGGTGTTTTCTGTGTGAATAAGCTACAATGGTGATGATTCAAGTATATAGTTGTAGGAACTCTCTCTAATTGTGGTAAATCTCTTCAAATATGCAAATATAGTTTCCAGAAATGATTAAAAACTTGTAAGAAGCACTGGAAATAAAAGGAAATAGTTTCTTACTACATTTCCTGCCATTTTCAATCACAGAGGTTACCAGTGGAAAGTTCAGAAATGACCAGAAAACTGATAATATTTACAACTCCAGCGACTTTAGGAAGCGTTTTCACTTGAATTTGCTTTCAAATATTAGGAATTAGGGTTATACAGCTTAAAATTTGTTTAGAAATACTGTAAGTAAGGACTATACTGTTTATGTTTACAGTTGGAGGACTAATTTCTCTGGTGTTTTCTGTGTGAATCAGTTAAAATGCTGACGATTCCAGTATACAGTTGTATGAACACTCTCTAATTCTGGTCAAACACTTCAAATACGCAATTATAATTTCCAGAAATGATTAAAAACTTGTACGAAACACTTGAAATAAAAGGAAATAGGTTCTTACTACATATCCTGCCATTTTCAATCACGGAGGTTACCAGTGGAAAGTTCGGAAATGACCAGAAAACTGATATTTACAACTCCAGGGACTTTAGGAAGCGTTTTCGCTTGAATTTGCTTTCAAATATTAGGAATTAGGTTTATACAGCTCAAAATTTGTGTAGAAATACTGGAAGTGAGGACTATACTGTTTATATTTATAATTGGAGGCCGAATTTCTCTGGCGTTTTCAGTGTGAATAAGTTACAATGGTGATGATGCAAGTATATAGCTGTAGGAAATCCCTCTAATTGTGTTAAAACTCTTCAAATACGCAATTATAGTTTCCAGAAATGATTAAAAACTTGTAAGAAACACTTGAAATAAAAGGAAATAGATTCATACTACATTTTCTGCCATTTTCATTCATGGAGATTACCAGTGGAAAGCTTGGAAATGACCAGAAAGCTGATAATATTTACAACTCCGGTTACTTTAGGAAGCGTTTTCAATTCAAATTGCTTTCAAAAATTAGGAATTCAGGGTTATACAGCTCAAAATTTGTTTAGAAAGTCTGTAAGTAAGGACTATACTGTTTATGTTTACAATTGGAGGCCTAATTTCTCTGGCGTTTTCTGTGTGAATTATTTAAAATGCTGACGATTCCAGCATATAGTTGTAGGAACACCCTCTAATTCTAGCCAAACTCTACAAATACGCAAATATAGTTTCCAGAAATGATTAAAAACTTGTAAGAAACACTGGATATAAATGGAAATAGATTCTTACTACATTTCCTGCCATTTTCAATCACAGAGTTTACCAGTGGAAACTTCAGAAATGACCAGAAAACTGATAATATTTACAACACCAGAGATTTTAGGAAGCGTTTTCACTTGAATTTGCTTTCAAATATTAGGAATTAGGGTTATACAGCTTAAAATTTGTGTAGAAATACTGGAAGTGAGGAGTATACTGTTTATGTTTATAATTGGAGGCCGAATTTCTCTGGCGTTTTCTGTGTGAATAAGCTACAATGGTGATGATTTAAGTATATAGTTGTAGGAACTCTCTCTAATTGTGGTAAATCTCTTCAAATATGCAAATATAGTTTCCAGAAATGATTAAAAACTTGTAAGAAACACTGGAAATAAAAGGAAATAGTTTCTTACTACATTTCCTGCCATTTTCAATCACAGAGGTTACCAGTGGAAAGTTCAGAAATGACCAGAAAACTGATAATATTTACAACTCCAGCGACTTTAGGAAGCGTTTTCACTTGAATTTGCTTTCAAATATTAGGAATTAGGGTTATACAGCTTAAAATTTGTGTAGAAATACTGTAAGTGAGGACTATACTGTTTATGTTTATAGTTGTAGGCCGAATTTCTCTGGCGTTTTCTGTGTGAATAAGTTCCAATGGTGATAATTCAAGTATATAGTTATAGGAACTCTCTCTAATTGTGGTAAAGCTCTTCAAATACGCAATTATAGTTTCCCGAAATGATTAAAAACTTGTAAGAAACACTTGAAATAAAAGGAAATAGATTCATACTACATTTTCTGCCATTTTCATTAATGGAGGTTACCAGTGGAAATCTTGGAAATGACCAGAAAACTGATAATATTTACAACTCCGGTTACTTTAGGGAGCGTTTTCAATTCAAATTGCTTTCAAAAATTAGGAATTCAGGGTTATACAGCTCAAAATTTGTTTAGAACGACTGTAAGTAAGGACTATACTGTTTATGTTTACAGTTGGAGGACTAATTTCTCTGGTGTTTTCTGTGTGAATCAGTTAAAATGCGGACGATTCCAGTATACAGTTGTATGAACACTCTCTAATTCTGGTCAAACACTTCAAATACGCAATTATAATTTCCAGAAATGATTAAAAACTTGTAAGAAACACTTGAAATAAAAGGAAATAGGTTCTTACTACATATCCTGCCATTTTCAATCACCGAGGTTACCAGTGGAAAGTTCGGAAATGACCAGAATACAGATATTTACAACTCCAGCGACTTTAGGAAGCGTTTTCGCTTGAATTTGCTTTCAAATATTAGGAATTAGGTTTATACAGCTCAAAATTTGTGTAGAAATACTGGAAGTGAGGACTATACTGTTTATGTTTATAACTGGAGGCCGAATTTCTCTGGCGTTTTCAGTGTGAATAAGTTACAATGGTGATGATGCAAGTATATAGCTGTAGGAAATCCCTCTAATTGTGGTAAAACTCTTCAAATACGCAATTATAGTTTCCAGAAATGATTAAAAACTTGTAAGAAACACTTGAAATAAAAGGAAATAGATTCATACTACATTTTCTGCCATTTTCATTCATGGAGATTACCAGTGGAAAGCTTGGAAATGACCAGAAAACTGATAATATTTACAACTCCGGTTACTTTAGGAAGCGTTTTCAATTCAAATTGCTTTCAAAAATTAGGAATTCAGGGTTATACAGCTCAAAATTTGTTTAGAAAGTCTGTAAGTAAGGACTATACTGTTTATGTTTACAATTGGAGGCCTAATTTCTCTGGCGTTTTCTGTGTGAATCAGGTAAAATGCTGACGATTCCAGCATATAGTTGTAGGAACACCCTCTAATTCTAGTCAAACTTTACAAATACGCAAATATAGTTTCCAGCAATGATTAAAAACTTGTAAGAAACACTGGATATAAATGGAAATAGATTCTTACTACATTTCCTGCCATTTTCAATCACAGAGGTTACCAGTGGAAATTTCAGAAATGACCAGAAAACTGATAATATTTACAACGCCAGAGACTTTAGGAAGCGTTTTCACTTGAATTTGCTTTCAAATATTAGGAATTAGGGTTATACAGCTTAAAATTTGTGTAGAAATACTGGAAGTGAGGAGTATACTGTTTATGTTTATAATTGGTGGCCGAATTTCTCTGGCGTTTTCTGTGTGCATCAGTTACAATGCTGACGATTCCAGTATATAGTTGTAGGAACTTTCTCTAATTGTGGTAAA
This sequence comes from Myotis daubentonii, assembly GCF_963259705.1. NCBI lineage: Eukaryota > Metazoa > Chordata > Mammalia > Chiroptera > Vespertilionidae > Myotis > Myotis daubentonii. The sequence continues at coordinate 61,724 of NW_026775505.1, read as the reverse complement.
ACTCTTCAAATACGCAATTATAGTTTCCCGAAATGATTAAAAACTTGTAAGAAACACTTGAAATAAAAGGAAATAGATTCATACTACATTTTCTACCATTTTCATTCATGGAGATTTCCAGTGGAAAGCTTGGAAATGACCAGAAAACAGATAATATTTACAACTCCGATTACTTTAGGAAGCGTTTTCAATTCAAATTGCTTTCAAAAATTAGGAATTCAGGGTTATACAGCTCAAAATTTGTTTAGGAAGTCTGTAAGAAAGGACTATACTGTTTATGTTTACAATTGGAGGCCCAATTTCTCTGGCATTTTCTGTGTGAATCAGTTACAATGATGATGATTCGAGTATGTAGTTATAGGAACTCTCTCAAATTGTGGTAAAGCTCTTCAAATACGCAATTATAGTTTCCTAAAATGATTAAAAACTTGTAAGAAACACTTGAAATAAAAGGATATAGGTTCTTACTACATATCCTGCCATTTTCAATCACGGAGGTTACCAGTGGAAAGTTCGGAAATGACCAGAAAACTGATATTTACAACTCCAGCGACTTTAGGAAGCGTTTTCGCTTGAATTTGCTTTCAAATATTAGGAATTAGGTTTATACAGCTCAAAATTTGTGTACAAATACTGGAAGTGAGGACTATACTGTTTATATTTATAATTGGAGGCCGAATTTCTCTGGCGTTTTCAGTGTGAATAAGTTACAATGGTGATGATGCAAGTATATAGCTGTAGGAAATCCCTCAAATTGTGGTAAAACTCTTCAAATACGCAATTATAGTTTCCAGAAATGATTAAAAACTTGTAAGAAACACTTGAAATAAAAGGAAATAGATTCATACTACATTTTCTGCCATTTTCATTCATGGAGATTACCAGTGGAAAGCTTGGAAATGACCAGAAAACTGATAATATTTACAACTCCGGTTACTTTAGGGTGCGTTTTCAATTCAATTTGCTTTCAAATATTAGGAATTCAGGGTTATACAGCTCAAAACTTGTGTAGAAAGAATGTAAGTGAGGACTATACTGTTTATGTTTACAATTGGAGGCCAAATTTCTCTGGCGTTTTCTGTGTGAATTATTTAAAATGCTGACGATTCCAGCATATAGTTGTAGGAACACCCTCTAATTCTAGCCAAACTCTACAAATACGCAAATATAGTTTCCAGAAATGATTAAAAACTTGTAAGAAACACTGGATATAAATGGAAATAGATTCTTACTACATTTCCTGCCATTTTCAATCACAGAGTTTACCAGTGGAAACTTCAGAAATGACCAGAAAACTGATAATATTTACAACACCAGAGATTTTAGGAAGCGTTTTCACTTGAATTTGCTTTCAAATATTAGGAATTAGGGTTATACAGCTTAAAATTTGTGTAGAAATACTGGAAGTGAGGAGTATACTGTTTATGTTTATAATTGGAGGCCGAATTTCTCTGGCGTTTTCTGTGTGAATAAGCTACAATGGTGATGATTTAAGTATATAGTTGTAGGAACTCTCTCTAATTGTGGTAAATCTCTTCAAATATGCAAATATAGTTTCCAGAAATGATTAAAAACTTGTAAGAAACACTGGAAATAAAAGGAAATAGTTTCTTACTACATTTCCTGCCATTTTCAATCACAGAGGTTACCAGTGGAAAGTTCAGAAATGACCAGAAAACTGATAATATTTACAACTCCAGCGACTTTAGGAAGCGTTTTCACTTGAATTTGCTTTCAAATATTAGGAATTAGGGTTATACAGCTTAAAATTTGTGTAGAAATACTGTAAGTGAGGACTATACTGTTTATGTTTATAGTTGTAGGCCGAATTTCTCTGGCGTTTTCTGTGTGAATAAGTTCCAATGGTGATAATTCAAGTATATAGTTATAGGAACTCTCTCTAATTGTGGTAAAGCTCTTCAAATACGCAATTATAGTTTCCCGAAATGATTAAAAACTTGTAAGAAACACTTGAAATAAAAGGAAATAGATTCATACTACATTTTCTGCCATTTTCATTAATGGAGGTTACCAGTGGAAATCTTGGAAATGACCAGAAAACTGATAATATTTACAACTCCGGTTACTTTAGGGAGCGTTTTCAATTCAAATTGCTTTCCAAAATTAGGAATTCAGGGTTATACAGCTCAAAATTTGTTTAGAACGACTGTAAGTAAGGACTATACTGTTTATGTTTACAGTTGGAGGACTAATTTCTCTGGTGTTTTCTGTGTGAATCAGTTAAAATGCGGACGATTCCAGTATACAGTTGTATGAACACTCTCTAATTCTGGTCAAACACTTCAAATACGCAATTATAATTTCCAGAAATGATTAAAAACTTGTAAGAAACACTTGAAATAAAAGGAAATAGGTTCTTACTACATATCCTGCCATTTTCAATCACCGAGGTTACCAGTGGAAAGTTCGGAAATGACCAGAATACAGATATTTACAACTCCAGCGACTTTAGGAAGCGTTTTCGCTTGAATTTGCTTTCAAATATTAGGAATTAGGTTTATACAGCTCAAAATTTGTGTAGAAATACTGGAAGTGAGGACTATACTGTTTATGTTTATAACTGGAGGCCGAATTTCTCTGGCGTTTTCAGTGTGAATAAGTTACAATGGTGATGATGCAAGTATATAGCTGTAGGAAATCCCTCTAATTGTGGTAAAACTCTTCAAATACGCAATTATAGTTTCCAGAAATGATTAAAAACTTGTAAGAAACACTTGAAATAAAAGGAAATAGATTCATACTACATTTTCTGCCATTTTCATTCATGGAGATTACCAGTGGAAAGCTTGGAAATGACCAGAAAACTGATAATATTTACAACTCCGGTTACTTTAGGAAGCGTTTTCAATTCAAATTGCTTTCAAAAATTAGGAATTCAGGGTTATACAGCTCAAAATTTGTTTAGAAAGTCTGTAAGTAAGGACTATACTGTTTATGTTTACAATTGGAGGCCTAATTTCTCTGGCGTTTTCTGTGTGAATCAGGTAAAATGCTGACGATTCCAGCATATAGTTGTAGGAACACCCTCTAATTCTAGTCAAACTTTACAAATACGCAAATATAGTTTCCAGCAATGATTAAAAACTTGTAAGAAACACTGGATATAAATGGAAATAGATTCTTACTACATTTCCTGCCATTTTCAATCACAGAGGTTACCAGTGGAAATTTCAGAAATGACCAGAAAACTGATAATATTTACAACGCCAGAGACTTTAGGAAGCGTTTTCACTTGAATTTGCTTTCAAATATTAGGAATTAGGGTTATACAGCTTAAAATTTGTGTAGAAATACTGGAAGTGAGGAGTATACTGTTTATGTTTATAATTGGTGGCCGAATTTCTCTGGCGTTTTCTGTGTGAATCAGTTACAATGCTGACGATTCCAGTATATAGTTGTAGGAACTTTCTCTAATTGTGGTAAAACTCTTCAAATACGCAATTATAGTTTCCCGAAATGATTAAAAACTTGTAAGAAACACTTGAAATAAAAGGAAATAGATTCATACTACATTTTCTACCATTTTCATTCATGGAGATTTCCAGTGGAAAGCTTGGAAATGACCAGAAAACAGATAATATTTACAACTCCGATTACTTTAGGAAGCGTTTTCAATTCAAATTGCTTTCAAAAATTAGGAATTCAGGGTTATACAGCTCAAAATTTGTTTAGGAAGTCTGTAAGAAAGGACTATACTGTTTATGTTTACAATTGGAGGCCCAATTTCTCTGGCATTTTCTGTGTGAATCAGTTACAATGATGATGATTCGAGTATGTAGTTATAGGAACTCTCTCAAATTGTGGTAAAGCTCTTCAAATACGCAATTATAGTTTCCTAAAATGATTAAAAACTTGTAAGAAACACTTGAAATAAAAGGATATAGGTTCTTACTACATATCCTGCCATTTTCAATCACGGAGGTTACCAGTGGAAAGTTCGGAAATGACCAGAAAACTGATATTTACAACTCCAGCGACTTTAGGAAGCGTTTTCGCTTGAATTTGCTTTCAAATATTAGGAATTAGGTTTATACAGCTCAAAATTTGTGTACAAATACTGGAAGTGAGGACTATACTGTTTATATTTATAATTGGAGGCCGAATTTCTCTGGCGTTTTCAGTGTGAATAAGTTACAATGGTGATGATGCAAGTATATAGCTGTAGGAAATCCCTCTAATTGTGGTAAAACTCTTCAAATACGCAATTATAGTTTCCAGAAATGATTAAAAACTTGTAAGAAACACTTGAAATAAAAGGAAATAGATTCATACTACATTTTCTGCCATTTTCATTCATGGAGATTACCAGTGGAAAGCTTGGAAATGACCAGAAAACTGATAATATTTACAACTCCGGTTACTTTAGGAAGCGTTTTCAATTCAAATTGCTTTCAAAAATTAGGAATTCAGGGTTATACAGCTCAAAATTTGTTTAGAAAGTCTGTAAGTAAGGACTATACTGTTTATGTTTACAATTGGAGGCCTAATTTCTCTGGCGTTTTCTGTGTGAATCAGTTAAAATGCCGACGATTCCAGCATATAGTTGTAGGAACACCCTCTAATTCTAGCCAAACTCTACAAGTACGCAAATATAGTTTCCACAAATGATTAAAAACTTGTAAGAAACACTGGATATAAATGGAAATAGATTCTTACCACATTTCCTGCCATTTTCAATCACAGAGGTTACCAGTGGAAACTTCAGAAATGACCAGAAAACAGATAATATTTACAACTCCAGAGACTTTAGGAAGCGTTTTCACTTGAATTTGCTTTCAAATATTAGGAATTAGGGTTATACAGCTTAAAATTTGTGTAGAAATACTGGAAGTGAGGAGTATACTGTTTATGTTTATAATTGGAGGCCGAATTTCTCTGGCGTTTTCTGTGTGAATCAGTTACAATGCTGACGATTCCAGTATATAGTTGTAGGAACTTTCTCTAATTGTGGTAAAACTCTTCAAACACGCAATTATAGTTTCCCGAAATGATTAAAAACTTGTAAGAAACACTTGAAATAAAAGGAAATAGATTCATACTACATTTTCTACCATTTTCATTCATGGAGATTACCAGTGGAAAGCTTGGAAATGACCAGAAAACAGATAATATTTACAACTCCGGTTACTTTAGGAAGTGTTTTCAATTCAAATTGCTTTCAAAAATTAGGAATTCAGGGTTATACAGCTCAAAATTTGTTTAGGAAGTCTGTAAGTAAGGACTATACTGTTTATGTTTACAATTGGAGGCCCAATTTCTCTGGTGTTTTCTGTGTGAATAAGCTACAATGGTGATGATTCAAGTATATAGTTGTAGGAACTCTCTCTAATTGTGGTAAATCTCTTCAAATATGCAAATATAGTTTCCAGAAATGATTAAAAACTTGTAAGAAACACTGGAAATAAAAGGAAATAGTTTCTTTCTACATTTCCTGCCATTTTCAATCACAGAGGTTACCAGTGGAAAGTTCAGAAATGACCAGAAAACTGATAATATTTACAACTCCAGCGACTTTAGGAAGCGTTTTCACTTGAATTTGCTTTCAAATATTAGGAATTAGGGTTATACAGTTTAAAATTTGTGTAGAAATACTGTAAGTGAGGACTATACTGTTTATGTTTATAGTTGTAGGCCGAATTTCTCTGGCGTTTTCTGTGTGAATAAGTTGCAATGGTGATGATTCAAGTATATAGTTATAGGAACTCTCTCTAATTGTGGTAAAGCTCTTCAAATACGCAATTATAGTTTCCCGAAATGATTAAAAACTTGTAAGAAACACTTGAAATAAAAGGAAATAGATTCATACTACATTTTCTGCCATTTTCATTAATGGAGGTTACCAGTGGAAATCTTGGAAATGACCAGAAAACTGATAATATTTACAACTCCGGTTACTTTAGGGAGCGTTTTCAATTCAAATTGCTTTCAAAAATTAGGAATTCAGGGTTATACAGCTCAAAATTTGTTTAGAAAGACTGTAAGTAAGGACTATACTGTTTATGTTTACAATTGGAGGACTAATTTCTCTGGTGTTTTCTGTGTGAATCAGTTAAAATGCGGACGATTCCAGTATACAGTTGTATGAACACTCTCTAATTCTGCTCAAACACTTCAAATACGCAATTATAATTTCCAGAAATGATTAAAAACTTGTAAGAAACACTTGAAATAAAAGGAAATAGGTTCTTACTACATATCCTGCCATTTTCAATCACCGAGGTTACCAGTGGAAAGTTCGGAAATGACCAGAATACAGATATTTACAACTCCAGCGACTTTAGGAAGCGTTTTCGCTTGAATTTGCTTTCAAATATTAGGAATTAGGTTTATACAGCTCAAAATTTGTGTAGAAATACTGGAAGTGAGGACTATACTGTTTATGTTTATAACTGGAGGCCGAATTTCTCTGGCGTTTTCAGTGTGAATAAGTTACAATGGTGATGATGCAAGTATATAGCTGTAGGAAATCTCTCTAATTGTGGTAAAACTCTTCAAATACGCAATTATAGTTTCCAGAAATGATTAAAAACTTGTAAGAAACACTTGAAATAAAAGGAAATAGATTCATACTACATTTTCTGCCATTTTCATTCATGGAGATTACCAGTGGAAAGCTTTGAAATGACCAGAAAACTGATAATATTTACAACTCCGGTTACTTTAGGAAGCGTTTTCAATTCAAATTGCTTTCAAAAATTAGGAATTCAGGGTTATACAGCTCAAAATTTGTTTAGAAAGTCTGTAAGTAAGGACTATACTGTTTATGTTTACAATTGGAGGCCTAATTTCTCTGGCGTTTTCTGTGTGAATCAGGTAAAATGCTGACGATTCCAGCATATAGTTGTAGGAACACCCTCTAATTCTAGTCAAACTCTACAAATACGCAAATATAGTTTCCAGAAATGTTTAAAAACTTGTAAGAAACACTGGATATAAATGGAAATAGATTCTTACTACATTTCCTGCCATTTTCAATCACAGAGGTTACCAGTGGAAATTTCAGAAATGACCAGAAAACTGATAATATTTACAACTCCAGAGACTTTAGGAAGCGTTTTCACTTGAATTTGCTTTCAAATATTAGGAATTAGGGTTATACAGCTTAAAATTTGTGTAGAAATACTGGAAGTGAGGAGTATACTGTTTATGTTTATAATTGGAGGCCGAATTTCTCTGGCGTTTTCTCTGTGAATCAGTTACAATGCTGAGGATTCCAGTATATACTAGTAGGAACTTTGTCTAATTGGGGTAAAACTCTTCAAATACGCAATTATAGTTTCCCGAAATGATTAAAAACTTGTAAGAAACACTTGAAATAAAAGGAAATAGGTTCATACTACATTTTCTACCATTTTCATTCATGGAGATTTCCAGTGGAAAGCTTGGAAATGACCAGAAAACAGATAATATTTCCAACTCCGGTTACTTTAGGAAGCGTTTTCAATTCAAATTGCTTTCAAAAACTAGGAATGCAGGGTTATGCAGCTCAAAATTTGTTTAGGAAGTCTGTAAGAAAGGACTATACTGTTTATGTTTACAATTGGAGGACCAATTTCTCTGGCGTTTTCTGTGTGAATCAGTTACAATGATGATGATTCGAGTATATAGTTATAGGAACTCTCTCTAATTGTGGTAAAGCTCTTCAAATACGCAATTATAGTTTCCTAAAATGATTAAAAACTTGTAAGAAACATTTGAAATAAAAGGAAATAGTTTCTTACTACATTTCCTGCCATTTTCAATCACGGAGGTTACCAGTGGAAAGTTCGGAAATGACCAGAAAACTGATAATATTTAAAACTCCAGCGACTTTAGGAAGCGTTTTCACTTGAATTTGCTTTCAAATATTAGTAATTAGGTTTATACAGCTCAAAACTTGTGTAGAAAGACTGTAAGTGAGGACTATACTGTTTATGTTTATAATTGGGGGCCGAATTTCTCTGGCGTTTTCTGTGTGAATAAGCTACAATGGTGATGATTCAAGTATATATTTATAGGAACTCTCTCTAATTGTGGTAAAGCTCTTCAAATAAGCAATTTTAGTTTCCCGAAATGATTAAAAACTTGTAAGAAACACTTGAAATAAAAGGAAATAGATTCATACTACATTTTCTGCCATTTTCATTAATGGAGGTTACCAGTGGAAATCTTGGAAATGACCAGAAAACTGATAATATTTACAACTCCGGTTACTTTAGGGAGCGTTTTCAATACAATTTGCTTTCAAATATTAGGAATTCAGGGTTATACAGCTCAAAATTTGTTTAGAAATACTGTAAGTAAGGACTATACTGTTTATGTTTACAGTTGGAGGACTAATTTTTCTGGTGTTTTCTGTGTGAATCAGTTAAAATGCTGACGATTCCACTATACAGTTGTATGAACACTCTCTAATTCTGGTCAAACACTTCAAATACGCAATTATAATTTCCAGAAATGATTAAAAACTTGTAAGAAACACTTGAAATAAAAGGAAATAGGTTCTTACTACATATCCTGCCATTTTCAATCACGGAGGTTACCAGTGGAAAGTTCGGAAATGACCAGAAAAATGATATTTACAACTCCAGCGACTTTAGGAAGCGTTTTCGCTTGAATTTGCTTTCAAATATTAGGAATTAGGTTTATACAGCTCAAAATTTGTGTAGAAATACTGGAAGTGAGGACTATACTGTTTATATTTATAATTGGAGGCCGAATTTCTCTGGCGTTTTCAGTGTGAATAAGTTACAATGGTGATGATGCAAGTATATAGCTGTAGGAAATCCCTCTAATTGTGGTAAAACTCTTCAAATTCGCAATTATAGTTTCCAGAAATGATTAAAAACTTGTAAGAAACACTTGAAATAAAAGGAAATAGATTCATACTACATTTTCTGCCATTTTCATTCATGGAGATTACCAGTGGAAAGCTTGGAAATGACCAGAATACTGATAATATTTACAACTCCGGTTACTTTAGGAAGCGTTTTCAATTCAAATTGCTTTCAAAAATTAGGAATTCAGGGTTATACAGCTCAAAATTTGTTTAGAAAGTCTGTAAGTACGGACTATACTGTTTATGTTTACAATTGGAGGCCTAATTTCTCTGGCGTTTTCTGTGTGAATCAGTTAAAATGCTGACGATTCCAGCATATAGTTGTAGGAACACCCTCTAATTCTAGCCAAACTCTACAAATACGCAAATATAGTTTCCAGAAATGATTAAAAACTTGTAAGAAACACTGGATATAAATGGAAATAGATTCTTACCACATTTCCTGCCATTTTCAATCACAGAGGTTACCAGTGGAAACTTCAGAAATGACCAGAAAACAGATAATATTTACAACACCAGAGACTTTAGGAAGCGTTTTCACTTGAATTTGCTTTCAAATATTAGGAATTAGGGTTATACAGCTCAAAATTTGTGTAGAAATACTGGAAGTGAGGACTATACTGTTTATGTTTATAACTGGAGGCCGAATTTCTCTGGCGTTTTCTCTGTGAATCAGTTACAATGCTGAGGATTCCAGTATATACTAGTAGGAACTTTGTCTAATTGGGGTAAAACTCTTCAAATACGCAATTATAGTTTCCCGAAATGATTAAAAACTTGTACGAAACACTTGAAATAAAAGGAAATAGGTTCATACTACATTTTCTACCATTTTCATTCATGGAGATTTCCAGTGGAAAGCTTGGAAATGACCAGAAAACAGATAATATTTCCAACTCCGGTTACTTTAGGAAGCGTTTTCAATTCAAATTGCTTTCAAAAACTAGGAATGCAGGGTTATGCAGCTCAAAATTTGTTTAGGAAGTCTGTAAGAAAGGACTATACTGTTTATGTTTATAATTGGAGGACCAATTTCTCTGGCGTTTTCTGTGTGAATCAGTTACAATGATGATGATTCGAGTATATAGTTATAGGAACTCTCTCTAATTGTGGTAAAGCTCTTCAAATACGCAATTATAGTTTCCTAAAATGATTAAAAACTTGTAAGAAACATTTGAAATAAAAGGAAATAGTTTCTTACTACATTTCCTGCCATTTTCAATCACGGAGGTTACCAGTGGAAAGTTCGGAAATGACCAGAAAACTGATAATATTTAAAACTCCAGCGACTTTAGGAAGCGTTTTCACTTGAATTTGCTTTCAAATATTAGTAATTAGGTTTATACAGCTCAAAACTTGTGTAGAAAGACTGTAAGTGAGGACTATACTGTTTATGTTTATAATTGGGGGCCGAATTTCTCTGGCGTTTTCTGTGTGAATAAGCTACAATGGTGATGATTCAAGTATATATTTATAGGAACTCTCTCTAATTGTGGTAAAGCTCTTCAAATAAGCAATTTTAGTTTCCCGAAATGATTAAAAACTTGTAAGAAACACTTGAAATAAAAGGAAATAGATTCATACTACATTTTCTGCCATTTTCATTAATGGAGGTTACCAGTGGAAATCTTGGAAATGACCAGAAAACTGATAATATTTACAACTCCGGTTACTTTAGGGAGCGTTTTCAATACAATTTGCTTTCAAATATTAGGAATTCAGGGTTATACAGCTCAAAATTTGTTTAGAAATACTGTAAGTAAGGACTATACTGTTTATGTTTACAGTTGGAGGACTAATTTTTCTGGTGTTTTCTGTGTGAATCAGTTAAAATGCTGACGATTCCACTATACAGTTGTATGAACACTCTCTAATTCTGGTCAAACACTTCAAATACGCAATTATAATTTCCAGAAATGATTAAAAACTTGTAAGAAACACTTGAAATAAAAGGAAATAGGTTCTTACTACATATCCTGCCATTTTCAATCACGGAGGTTACCAGTGGAAAGTTCGGAAATGACCAGAAAAATGATATTTACAACTCCAGCGACTTTAGGAAGCGTTTTCGCTTGAATTTGCTTTCAAATATTAGGAATTAGGTTTATACAGCTCAAAATTTGTGTAGAAATACTGGAAGTGAGGACTATACTGTTTATATTTATAATTGGAGGCCGAATTTCTCTGGCGTTTTCAGTGTGAATAAGTTACAATGGTGATGATGCAAGTATATAGCTGTAGGAAATCCCTCTAATTGTGGTAAAACTCTTCAAATTCGCAATTATAGTTTCCAGAAATGATTAAAAACTTGTAAGAAACACTTGAAATAAAAGGAAATAGATTCATACTACATTTTCTGCCATTTTCATTCATGGAGATTACCAGTGGAAAGCTTGGAAATGACCAGAATACTGATAATATTTACAACTCCGGTTACTTTAGGAAGCGTTTTCAATTCAAATTGCTTTCAAAAATTAGGAATTCAGGGTTATACAGCTCAAAATTTGTTTAGAAAGTCTGTAAGTACGGACTATACTGTTTATGTTTACAATTGGAGGCCTAATTTCTCTGGCGTTTTCTGTGTGAATCAGTTAAAATGCTGACGATTCCAGCATATAGTTGTAGGAACACCCTCTAATTCTAGCCAAACTCTACAAATACGCAAATATAGTTTCCAGAAATGATTAAAAACTTGTAAGAAACACTGGATATAAATGGAAATAGATTCTTACCACATTTCCTGCCATTTTCAATCACAGAGGTTACCAGTGGAAACTTCAGAAATGACCAGAAAACAGATAATATTTACAACACCAGAGACTTTAGGAAGCGTTTTCACTTGAATTTGCTTTCAAATATTAGGAATTAGGGTTATACAGCTCAAAATTTGTGTAGAAATACTGGAAGTGAGGACTATACTGTTTATGTTTATAACTGGAGGCCGAATTTCTCTGGCGTTTTCAGTGTGAATAAGTTACAATGTTGATGATGCAAGTATATAGCTGTAGGAAATCCCTCTAATTGTGGTAAAACTCTTCAAATACGCAATTATAGTTTCCAGAAATGATTAAAAACTTGTAAGAAACACTTGAAATAAAAGGAAATAGATTCATACTACATTTTCTGCCATTTTCATTCATGGAGGTTACCAGTGGAAATCTTGGAAATGACCAGAAAACTGATAATATTTACAACTCCGGTTACTTTAGGAAGCGTTTTCAATTCAAATTGCTTTCAAAAATTAGGAATTCAGGGTTATACAGCTCAAAATTTGTTTAGGAAGTCTGTAAGTAAGGACTATACTATTTATGTTTACAATTGGAGGCCCAATTTCTCTGGCGTTTTCTGTGTGAATCAGTTACAATGATGATGATTCAAGTATATAGTTATAGGAAAACTCTCTAATTGTGGTAAAGCTCTTCAAATACGCAATTATAGTTTCCTAAAATGATTAAAAACTTGTAAGAAACAGTTGAAATAAAAGGAAATAGTTTCTTACTACATTTCCTGCCATTTTCAATCACGGAGGTTACCAGTGGAAAGTTCGGAAATGACCAGAAAACTGATAATATTTACAACTCCGGTTACTTTAGGGAGCGTTTTCAATTCAATTTGCTTTCAAATATTAGGAATTCAGGGTTATACATCTCAAAATTTGTTTAGAAACACTGTAAGTAAGGACTATTCTGTTTATGTTTACAATTGGAGGCGAATTTCTCTGGCGTTTTCTTTGTGAATAAGCTACAATGGTGATGATTCAAGTATATAGTTGTAGGAACTCTCTCTAATTGTGGTAAATCTCTTCAAATATGCAAATATAGTTTCCAGAAATGATTAAAAACTTGTAAGAAACACTGGAAATAAAAGGAAATAGGTTCTTACTACATATCCTGCCATTTTCAATCACAGAGGTTACCAGTGGAAAGTTCAGAAATGACCAGAAACCTGATAATATTTACAACTCCAGCGACTTTAGGAAGCGTTTTCACTTGAATTTGCTTTCAAATATTAGGAATTAGGGTTATACAGCTTAAAATTTGTGTAGAAATACTGGAAGTGAGGACTATACTGTTTATGTTTATAACTGGAGGCCGAATTTCTCTGGCGTTTTCAGTGTGAATAAGTTACAATGGTGATGATGCAAGTATATAGCTGTAGGAAATCCCTCTAATTGTGGTAAAACTCTTCAAATACGCAATTATAGTTTCCAGAAATGATTAAAAACTTGTAAGAAACACTTGAAATAAAAGGAAATAGATTCATACTACATTTTCTGCCATTTTCATTCATGGAGATTACCAGTGGAAAGCTTGGAAATGACCAGAAAACTGAAAATATTTACAACTCCGGTTACTTTAGGAAGCGTTTTCAATTCAAATTGCTTTCAAAAATTAGGAATTCAGGGTTATACAGCTCAAAATTTGTTTAGAAAGTCTGTAAGTAAGGACTATACTGTTTATGTTTACAATTGGAGGCCTAATTTCTCTGGCGTTTTCTGTGTGAATCAGTTAAAATGCTGACGATGCCAGCATATAGTTGTAGGAACACCTTTAATTCTAGTCAAACTCTACAAATACGCAAATATAGTTTCCAGAAATGATTAAAAACTTGTAAGAAACACTGGATATAAATGGAAATAGATTCTTACTACATTTCCTGCCATTTTCAATCACAGAGGTTACCAGTGGAAATTTCAGAAATGACCAGAAAACTGATAATATTTACAACTCCAGAGACTTTAGGAAGGGTTTTCACATGAATTTGCTTTCAAATATTAGGAATTAGGGTTATACAGCTTAAAATTTGTGTAGAAATACTGGAAGTGAGGAGTATACTGTTTATGTTTATAATTGGAGGCCGAATTTCTCTGGCGTTTTCTGTGTGAATCAGTTACAATGCTGACGATTCCAGTATATAGTTGTAGGAACTTTCTCTAATAGTGGTAAACTCTTCAAATACGCAATTATAGTTTCCCGAAATGATTAAAAACTTGTAAGAAACACTTGAAATAAAAGGAAATAGATTCATACTACATTTTGTACCATTTTCATTCATGGAGATTTCCAGTGGAAAGCTTGGAAATGACCAGAAAACAGATAATATTTACAACTCCGGTTACTTTAGGAAGCGTTTTCATTTCAAATTGCTTTCAAAAATTAGGAATTCAGGGTTATACAGCTCAAAATTTGTTTAGGAAGTCTGTAAGTAAGGACTATACTGTTTATGTTTACAATTGGAGGCCCAATTTCTCTGGTGTTTTCTGTGTGATTAAGCTACAATGGTGATGATTCAAGTATATAGTTGTAGGAACTCTCTCTAATTGTGGTAAATCTCTTCAAATATGCAAATATAGTTTCCAGAAATGATTAAAAACTTGTAAGAAACACTGGAAATAAAAGGAAATAGGTTCTTACTACATTTCCTGCCATTTTCAATCACAGAGGTTACCAGTGGAAAGTTCAGAAATGACCAGAAAACTGATAATATTTACAACTCCAGCGACTTTAGGAAGCGTTTTCACTTGAATTTGCTTTCAAATATTAGGAATTAGGGTTATACAGCTTAAAATTTGTGTAGAAATACTGTAAGTGAGGACAATACTGTTTATGTTTATAGTTGTAGGCCGAATTTCTCTGGCGTTTTCTGTGTGAATAAGTTGCAATGGTGATGATTCAAGTATATAGTTATAGGAACTCTCTCTAATTGTGGTAAAGCTCTTCAAACACGCAATTATAGTTTCCCAAAATGATTAAAAACTTGTAAGAAACACTTGAAATAAAAGGAAATAGATTCATACTACATTTTCTGCCATTTTCATTAATGGAGGTTACCAGTGGAAATCTTGGAAATGACCAGAAAACTGATAATATTTACAACTCCGGTTACTTTAGGGAGCGTTCTCAATTCAAATTGCTTTCAAAAATTAGGAATTCAGGGTTATACAGCTCAAAATTTGTTTAGAAAGACTGAAAGTAAGGACTATACTGTTTATGTTTACAGTTGGAGGACTAATTTCTCTGGTGTTTTCTGTGTGAATCAGTTAAAATGCTGACGATTCCAGTATACAGTTGTATGAACACTCTCTAATTCTGGTCAAACACTTCAAATACGCAATTATAATTTCCAGAAATGATTAAAAACTTGTAAGAAACACTTGAAATAAAAGGAAATAGGTTCTTACTACATATCATGCCATTTTCAATCACCGAGGTTACCAGTGGAAAGTTCGGAAATGACCAGAATACAGATATTTACAACTCCAGCGACTTTAGGAAGCGTTTTCGCTTGAATTTGCTTTCAAATATTAGGAATTAGGTTTATACAGCTCAAAATTTGTGTAGAAATACTGGAAGTGAGGACTATACTGTTTATGTTTATAATTGGAGGCCGAATTTCTCTGGCGTTTTCTGTGTGAATAAGCTACAATGGTGATGATTCAAGTATATAGTTATAGGAACTCTCTCTAATTGTGGTAAAGCTCTTCAAATAAGCAATTTTAGTTTCCCGAAATGATTAAAAACTTGTAAGAAACACTTGAAATAAAAGGAAATAGATTCATACTACATTTTCTGCCATTTTCATTAATGGAGGTTACCAGTGGAAATCTTGGAAATGACCAGAAAACTGATAATATTTACAACTCCGGTTACTTTAGGGAGCGTTTTCAATACAATTTGATTTCAAATATTAGGAATTCAGGGTTATACAGCTCAAAATTTGTTTAGAAAGTCTGTAAGTAAGGACTATACTGTTTATGTTTACAGTTGGAGGACTAATTTCTCTGGTGTTTTCTGTGTGAATCAGTTAAAATGCTGACGATTCCAGTATACAGTTGTATGAACACTCTCTAATTCTGGTCAAACACTTCAAATACGCAATTATAATTTCCAGAAATGATTAAAAACTTGTAAGAAACACTTGAAATAAAAGGATATAGGTTCTTACTACATATCCTGCCATTTTCAATCACGGAGGTTACCAGTGGAAAGTTCGGAAATGACCAGAAAACTGATATTTACAACTCCAGCGACTTTAGGAAGCGTTTTCGCTTGAATTTGCTTTCAAATATTAGGAATTAGGTTTATACAGCTCAAAATTTGTGTAGAAATACTGGAAGTGAGGACTATACTGTTTATATTTATAATTGGAGGCCGAATTTCTCTGGCGTTTTCAGTGTGAATAAGTTACAATGGTGATGATGCAAGTATATAGCTGTAGGAAATCCCTCAAATTGTGTTAAAACTCTTCAAATACGCAATTATATTTTCCAGAAATGATTAAAAACTTGTAAGAAACACTTGAAATAAAAGGAAATAGATTCAAACTACATTTTCTGCCATTTTCATTCATGGAGATTACCAGTGGAAAGCTTGGAAATGACCAGAAAACTGATAATATTTACAACTCCGGTTACTTTAGGAGGCGTTTTCAATTCAAATTGCTTTCAAAAATTAGGAATTCAGGGTTATACAGCTCAAAATTTGTTTAGAAAGTCTGTAAGTAAGGACTATACTGTTTATGTTTACAATTGGAGGCCTAATTTCTCTGGCGTTTTCTGTGTGAATCAGTTAAAATGCTGACGATTCCAGCATATAGTTGTAGGAACACCCTCTAATTCTAGCCAAACTCTACAAATACGCAAATATAGTTTCCAGAAATGATTAAAAACTTGTAAGAAACACTGGATATAAATGGAAATAGGTTCTTACTGCATTTCCTGCCATTTTCAATCACAGAGGTTACCAGTGGAAACTTCAGAAATGACCAGAAAACTGATAATATTTACAACACCAGAGACTTTAGGAAGCGTTTTCACTTGAATTTGCTTTCAAATATTAGGAATTAGGGTTATACAGCTTAAAATTTGTGTAGAAATACTGGAAGTGAGGAGTATACTGTTTATGTTTATAATTGGAGGCCGAATTTCTCTGGCGTTTTCTGTGTGAATCAGTTACAATGCTGACGATTCCAGTATATAGTTGTAGGAACTTTCTCTAATTGTGGTAAAACTCTTCAAATACGCAATTATAGTTTCCCGAAATGATTAAAAACTTGTAAGAAACACTTGAAATAAAAGGAAATAGATTCATACTACATTTTCTACCATTTTCATTCATGGAGATTACCATTGGAAAGATTGGAAATGACCAGAAAACAGATAATATTTACAACTCCGGTTACTTTAGGAAGCGTTTTCAATTCAAATTGCTTTCAAAAATTAGGAATTCAGGGTTATACAGCTCAAAATTTGTTTAGGATGTCTGTAAGTAAGGACTATACTGTTTATGTTTACAATTGGAGGCCCAATTTCTCTGGTGTTTTCTGTGTGAATAAGCTACAATGGTGATGATTCAAGTATATAGTTGTAGGAACTCTCTCTAATTGTGGTAAATCTCTTCAAATATGCAAATATAGTTTCCAGAAATGATTAAAAACTTGTAAGAAGCACTGGAAATAAAAGGAAATAGTTTCTTACTACATTTCCTGCCATTTTCAATCACAGAGGTTACCAGTGGAAAGTTCAGAAATGACCAGAAAACTGATAATATTTACAACTCCAGCGACTTTAGGAAGCGTTTTCACTTGAATTTGCTTTCAAATATTAGGAATTAGGGTTATACAGCTTAAAATTTGTTTAGAAATACTGTAAGTAAGGACTATACTGTTTATGTTTACAGTTGGAGGACTAATTTCTCTGGTGTTTTCTGTGTGAATCAGTTAAAATGCTGATGATTCCAGTATACAGTTGTATGAAGACTCTCTAATTCTGGTCAAACACTTCAAATACGCAATTATAATTTCCAGAAATGATTAAAAACTTGTAAGAAACACTTGAAATAAAAGGAAATAGGTTCTTACTACATATCCTGCCATTTTCAATCACGGAGGTTACCAGTGGAAAGTTCGGAAATGACCAGAAAACTGATATTTACAACTCCAGCGACTTTAGGAAGCGTTTTCGCTTGAATTTGCTTTCAAATATTAGGAATTAGGTTTATACAGCTCAAAATTTGTGTAGAAATACTGGAAGTGAGGACTATACTGTTTATATTTATAATTGGAGGCCGAATTTCTCTGGCGTTTTCAGTGTGAATAAGTTACAATGGTGATGATGCAAGTATATAGCTGTAGGAAATCCCTCTAATTGTGTTAAAACTCTTCAAATACGCAATTATAGTTTCCAGAAATGATTAAAAACTTGTAAGAAACACTTGAAATAAAAGGAAATAGATTCATACTACATTTTCTGCCATTTTCATTCATGGAGATTACCAGTGGAAAGCTTGGAAATGACCAGAAAGCTGATAATATTTACAACTCCGGTTACTTTAGGAAGCGTTTTCAATTCAAATTGCTTTCAAAAATTAGGAATTCAGGGTTATACAGCTCAAAATTTGTTTAGAAAGTCTGTAAGTAAGGACTATACTGTTTATGTTTACAATTGGAGGCCTAATTTCTCTGGCGTTTTCTGTGTGAATTATTTAAAATGCTGACGATTCCAGCATATAGTTGTAGGAACACCCTCTAATTCTAGCCAAACTCTACAAATACGCAAATATAGTTTCCAGAAATGATTAAAAACTTGTAAGAAACACTGGATATAAATGGAAATAGATTCTTACTACATTTCCTGCCATTTTCAATCACAGAGTTTACCAGTGGAAACTTCAGAAATGACCAGAAAACTGATAATATTTACAACACCAGAGATTTTAGGAAGCGTTTTCACTTGAATTTGCTTTCAAATATTAGGAATTAGGGTTATACAGCTTAAAATTTGTGTAGAAATACTGGAAGTGAGGAGTATACTGTTTATGTTTATAATTGGAGGCCGAATTTCTCTGGCGTTTTCTGTGTGAATAAGCTACAATGGTGATGATTTAAGTATATAGTTGTAGGAACTCTCTCTAATTGTGGTAAATCTCTTCAAATATGCAAATATAGTTTCCAGAAATGATTAAAAACTTGTAAGAAACACTGGAAATAAAAGGAAATAGTTTCTTACTACATTTCCTGCCATTTTCAATCACAGAGGTTACCAGTGGAAAGTTCAGAAATGACCAGAAAACTGATAATATTTACAACTCCAGCGACTTTAGGAAGCGTTTTCACTTGAATTTGCTTTCAAATATTAGGAATTAGGGTTATACAGCTTAAAATTTGTGTAGAAATACTGTAAGTGAGGACTATACTGTTTATGTTTATAGTTGTAGGCCGAATTTCTCTGGCGTTTTCTGTGTGAATAAGTTGCAATGGTGATGATTCAAGTATATAGTTATAGGAACTCTCTCTAATTGTGGTAAAGCTCTTCAAACACGCAATTATAGTTTCCCAAAATGATTAAAAACTTGTAAGAAACACTTGAAATAAAAGGAAATAGATTCATACTACATTTTCTGCCATTTTCATTAATGGAGGTTACCAGTGGAAATCTTGGAAATGACCAGAAAACTGATAATATTTACAACTCCGGTTACTTTAGGGAGCGTTCTCAATTCAAATTGCTTTCAAAAATTAGGAATTCAGGGTTATACAGCTCAAAATTTGTTTAGAAAGACTGAAAGTAAGGACTATACTGTTTATGTTTACAGTTGGAGGACTAATTTCTCTGGTGTTTTCTGTGTGAATCAGTTAAAATGCTGACGATTCCAGTATACAGTTGTATGAACACTCTCTAATTCTGGTCAAACACTTCAAATACGCAATTATAATTTCCAGAAATGATTAAAAACTTGTAAGAAACACTTGAAATAAAAGGAAATAGGTTCTTACTACATATCCTGCCATTTTCAATCACGGAGGTTACCAGTGGAAAGTTCGGAAATGACCAGAATACAGATATTTACAACTCCAGCGACTTTAGGAAGCGTTTTCGCTTGAATTTGCTTTCAAATATTAGGAATTAGGTTTATACAGCTCAAAATTTGTGTAGAAATACTGGAAGTGAGGACTATACTGTTTATGTTTATAATTGGAGGCCGAATTTCTCTGGCGTTTTCTGTGTGAATAAGCTACAATGGTGATGATTCAAGTATATAGTTATAGGAACTCTCTCTAATTGTGGTAAAGCTCTTCAAATAAGCAATTTTAGTTTCCCGAAATGATTAAAAACTTGTAAGAAACACTTGAAATAAAAGGAAATAGATTCATACTACATTTTCTGCCATTTTCATTAATGGAGGTTACCAGTGGAAATCTTGGAAATGACCAGAAAACTGATAATATTTACAACTCCGGTTACTTTAGGGAGCGTTTTCAATACAATTTGATTTCAAATATTAGGAATTCAGGGTTATACAGCTCAAAATTTGTTTAGAAAGTCTGTAAGTAAGGACTATACTGTTTATGTTTACAGTTGGAGGACTAATTTCTCTGGTGTTTTCTGTGTGAATCAGTTAAAATGCTGACGATTCCAGTATACAGTTGTATGAACACTCTCTAATTCTGGTCAAACACTTCAAATACGCAATTATAATTTCCAGAAATGATTAAAAACTTGTAAGAAACACTTGAAATAAAAGGATATAGGTTCTTACTACATATCCTGCCATTTTCAATCACGGAGGTTACCAGTGGAAAGTTCGGAAATGACCAGAAAACTGATATTTACAACTCCAGCGACTTTAGGAAGCGTTTTCGCTTGAATTTGCTTTCAAATATTAGGAATTAGGTTTATACAGCTCAAAATTTGTGTAGAAATACTGGAAGTGAGGACTATACTGTTTATATTTATAATTGGAGGCCGAATTTCTCTGGCGTTTTCAGTGTGAATAAGTTACAATGGTGATGATGCAAGTATATAGCTGTAGGAAATCCCTCAAATTGTGTTAAAACTCTTCAAATACGCAATTATATTTTCCAGAAATGATTAAAAACTTGTAAGAAACACTTGAAATAAAAGGAAATAGATTCAAACTACATTTTCTGCCATTTTCATTCATGGAGATTACCAGTGGAAAGCTTGGAAATGACCAGAAAACTGATAATATTTACAACTCCGGTTACTTTAGGAGGCGTTTTCAATTCAAATTGCTTTCAAAAATTAGGAATTCAGGGTTATACAGCTCAAAATTTGTTTAGAAAGTCTGTAAGTAAGGACTATACTGTTTATGTTTACAATTGGAGGCCTAATTTCTCTGGCGTTTTCTGTGTGAATCAGTTAAAATGCTGACGATTCCAGCATATAGTTGTAGGAACACCCTCTAATTCTAGCCAAACTCTACAAATACGCAAATATAGTTTCCAGAAATGATTAAAAACTTGTAAGAAACACTGGATATAAATGGAAATAGGTTCTTACTGCATTTCCTGCCATTTTCAATCACAGAGGTTACCAGTGGAAACTTCAGAAATGACCAGAAAACTGATAATATTTACAACACCAGAGACTTTAGGAAGCGTTTTCACTTGAATTTGCTTTCAAATATTAGGAATTAGGGTTATACAGCTTAAAATTTGTGTAGAAATACTGGAAGTGAGGAGTATACTGTTTATGTTTATAATTGGAGGCCGAATTTCTCTGGCGTTTTCTGTGTGAATCAGTTACAATGCTGACGATTCCAGTATATAGTTGTAGGAACTTTCTCTAATTGTGGTAAAACTCTTCAAATACGCAATTATAGTTTCCCGAAATGATTAAAAACTTGTAAGAAACACTTGAAATAAAAGGAAATAGATTCATACTACATTTTCTACCATTTTCATTCATGGAGATTACCATTGGAAAGATTGGAAATGACCAGAAAACAGATAATATTTACAACTCCGGTTACTTTAGGAAGCGTTTTCAATTCAAATTGCTTTCAAAAATTAGGAATTCAGGGTTATACAGCTCAAAATTTGTTTAGGATGTCTGTAAGTAAGGACTATACTGTTTATGTTTACAATTGGAGGCCCAATTTCTCTGGTGTTTTCTGTGTGAATAAGCTACAATGGTGATGATTCAAGTATATAGTTGTAGGAACTCTCTCTAATTGTGGTAAATCTCTTCAAATATGCAAATATAGTTTCCAGAAATGATTAAACACTTGTAAGAAGCACTGGAAATAAAAGGAAATAGTTTCTTACTACATTTCCTGCCATTTTCAATCACAGAGGTTACCAGTGGAAAGTTCAGAAATGACCAGAAAACTGATAATATTTACAACTCCAGCGACTTTAGGAAGCGTTTTCACTTGAATTTGCTTTCAAATATTAGGAATTAGGGTTATACAGCTTAAAATTTGTTTAGAAATACTGTAAGTAAGGACTATACTGTTTATGTTTACAGTTGGAGGACTAATTTCTCTGGTGTTTTCTGTGTGAATCAGTTAAAATGCTGATGATTCCAGTATACAGTTGTATGAAGACTCTCTAATTCTGGTCAAACACTTCAAATACGCAATTATAATTTCCAGAAATGATTAAAAACTTGTAAGAAACACTTGAAATAAAAGGAAATAGGTTCTTACTACATATCCTGCCATTTTCAATCACGGAGGTTACCAGTGGAAAGTTCGGAAATGACCAGAAAACTGATATTTACAACTCCAGCGACTTTAGGAAGCGTTTTCGCTTGAATTTGCTTTCAAATATTAGGAATTAGGTTTATACAGCTCAAAATTTGTGTAGAAATACTGGAAGTGAGGACTATACTGTTTATATTTATA
The DNA here is from genome assembly GCF_963259705.1 of Myotis daubentonii. Taxonomy (NCBI): domain Eukaryota; kingdom Metazoa; phylum Chordata; class Mammalia; order Chiroptera; family Vespertilionidae; genus Myotis; species Myotis daubentonii. Next base: position 39,236 of record NW_026775505.1, on the reverse strand, counting down.
ATTGGAGGCCGAATTTCTCTGGCGTTTTCAGTGTGAATAAGTTACAATGGTGATGATGCAAGTATATAGCTGTAGGAAATCCCTCTAATTGTGTTAAAACTCTTCAAATACGCAATTATAGTTTCCAGAAATGATTAAAAACTTGTAAGAAACACTTGAAATAAAAGGAAATAGATTCATACTACATTTTCTGCCATTTTCATTCATGGAGATTACCAGTGGAAAGCTTGGAAATGACCAGAAAGCTGATAATATTTACAACTCCGGTTACTTTAGGAAGCGTTTTCAATTCAAATTGCTTTCAAAAATTAGGAATTCAGGGTTATACAGCTCAAAATTTGTTTAGAAAGTCTGTAAGTAAGGACTATACTGTTTATGTTTACAATTGGAGGCCTAATTTCTCTGGCGTTTTCTGTGTGAATTATTTAAAATGCTGACGATTCCAGCATATAGTTGTAGGAACACCCTCTAATTCTAGCCAAACTCTACAAATACGCAAATATAGTTTCCAGAAATGATTAAAAACTTGTAAGAAACACTGGATATAAATGGAAATAGATTCTTACTACATTTCCTGCCATTTTCAATCACAGAGTTTACCAGTGGAAACTTCAGAAATGACCAGAAAACTGATAATATTTACAACACCAGAGATTTTAGGAAGCGTTTTCACTTGAATTTGCTTTCAAATATTAGGAATTAGGGTTATACAGCTTAAAATTTGTGTAGAAATACTGGAAGTGAGGAGTATACTGTTTATGTTTATAATTGGAGGCCGAATTTCTCTGGCGTTTTCTGTGTGAATAAGCTACAATGGTGATGATTTAAGTATATAGTTGTAGGAACTCTCTCTAATTGTGGTAAATCTCTTCAAATATGCAAATATAGTTTCCAGAAATGATTAAAAACTTGTAAGAAACACTGGAAATAAAAGGAAATAGTTTCTTACTACATTTCCTGCCATTTTCAATCACAGAGGTTACCAGTGGAAAGTTCAGAAATGACCAGAAAACTGATAATATTTACAACTCCAGCGACTTTAGGAAGCGTTTTCACTTGAATTTGCTTTCAAATATTAGGAATTAGGGTTATACAGCTTAAAATTTGTGTAGAAATACTGTAAGTGAGGACTATACTGTTTATGTTTATAGTTGTAGGCCGAATTTCTCTGGCGTTTTCTGTGTGAATAAGTTCCAATGGTGATAATTCAAGTATATAGTTATAGGAACTCTCTCTAATTGTGGTAAAGCTCTTCAAATACGCAATTATAGTTTCCCGAAATGATTAAAAACTTGTAAGAAACACTTGAAATAAAAGGAAATAGATTCATACTACATTTTCTGCCATTTTCATTAATGGAGGTTACCAGTGGAAATCTTGGAAATGACCAGAAAACTGATAATATTTACAACTCCGGTTACTTTAGGGAGCGTTTTCAATTCAAATTGCTTTCAAAAATTAGGAATTCAGGGTTATACAGCTCAAAATTTGTTTAGAACGACTGTAAGTAAGGACTATACTGTTTATGTTTACAGTTGGAGGACTAATTTCTCTGGTGTTTTCTGTGTGAATCAGTTAAAATGCGGACGATTCCAGTATACAGTTGTATGAACACTCTCTAATTCTGGTCAAACACTTCAAATACGCAATTATAATTTCCAGAAATGATTAAAAACTTGTAAGAAACACTTGAAATAAAAGGATATAGGTTCTTACTACATATCCTGCCATTTTCAATCACGGAGGTTACCAGTGGAAAGTTCGGAAATGACCAGAAAACTGATATTTACAACTCCAGCGACTTTAGGAAGCGTTTTCGCTTGAATTTGCTTTCAAATATTAGGAATTAGGTTTATACAGCTCAAAATTTGTGTAGAAATACTGGAAGTGAGGACTATACTGTTTATATTTATAATTGGAGGCCGAATTTCTCTGGCGTTTTCAGTGTGAATAAGTTACAATGGTGATGATGCAAGTATATAGCTGTAGGAAATCCCTCAAATTGTGTTAAAACTCTTCAAATACGCAATTATATTTTCCAGAAATGATTAAAAACTTGTAAGAAACACTTGAAATAAAAGGAAATAGATTCAAACTACATTTTCTGCCATTTTCATTCATGGAGATTACCAGTGGAAAGCTTGGAAATGACCAGAAAACTGATAATATTTACAACTCCGGTTACTTTAGGAGGCGTTTTCAATTCAAATTGCTTTCAAAAATTAGGAATTCAGGGTTATACAGCTCAAAATTTGTTTAGAAAGTCTGTAAGTAAGGACTATACTGTTTATGTTTACAATTGGAGGCCTAATTTCTCTGGCGTTTTCTGTGTGAATCAGTTAAAATGCTGACGATTCCAGCATATAGTTGTAGGAACACCCTCTAATTCTAGCCAAACTCTACAAATACGCAAATATAGTTTCCAGAAATGATTAAAAACTTGTAAGAAACACTGGATATAAATGGAAATAGGTTCTTACTGCATTTCCTGCCATTTTCAATCACAGAGGTTACCAGTGGAAACTTCAGAAATGACCAGAAAACTGATAATATTTACAACACCAGAGACTTTAGGAAGCGTTTTCACTTGAATTTGCTTTCAAATATTAGGAATTAGGGTTATACAGCTTAAAATTTGTGTAGAAATACTGGAAGTGAGGAGTATACTGTTTATGTTTATAATTGGAGGCCGAATTTCTCTGGCGTTTTCTGTGTGAATCAGTTACAATGCTGACGATTCCAGTATATAGTTGTAGGAACTTTCTCTAATTGTGGTAAAACTCTTCAAATACGCAATTATAGTTTCCCGAAATGATTAAAAACTTGTAAGAAACACTTGAAATAAAAGGAAATAGATTCATACTACATTTTCTACCATTTTCATTCATGGAGATTACCATTGGAAAGATTGGAAATGACCAGAAAACAGATAATATTTACAACTCCGGTTACTTTAGGAAGCGTTTTCAATTCAAATTGCTTTCAAAAATTAGGAATTCAGGGTTATACAGCTCAAAATTTGTTTAGGATGTCTGTAAGTAAGGACTATACTGTTTATGTTTACAATTGGAGGCCCAATTTCTCTGGTGTTTTCTGTGTGAATAAGCTACAATGGTGATGATTCAAGTATATAGTTGTAGGAACTCTCTCTAATTGTGGTAAATCTCTTCAAATATGCAAATATAGTTTCCAGAAATGATTAAAAACTTGTAAGAAGCACTGGAAATAAAAGGAAATAGTTTCTTACTACATTTCCTGCCATTTTCAATCACAGAGGTTACCAGTGGAAAGTTCAGAAATGACCAGAAAACTGATAATATTTACAACTCCAGCGACTTTAGGAAGCGTTTTCACTTGAATTTGCTTTCAAATATTAGGAATTAGGGTTATACAGCTTAAAATTTGTTTAGAAATACTGTAAGTAAGGACTATACTGTTTATGTTTACAGTTGGAGGACTAATTTCTCTGGTGTTTTCTGTGTGAATCAGTTAAAATGCTGATGATTCCAGTATACAGTTGTATGAAGACTCTCTAATTCTGGTCAAACACTTCAAATACGCAATTATAATTTCCAGAAATGATTAAAAACTTGTAAGAAACACTTGAAATAAAAGGAAATAGGTTCTTACTACATATCCTGCCATTTTCAATCACGGAGGTTACCAGTGGAAAGTTCGGAAATGACCAGAAAACTGATATTTACAACTCCAGCGACTTTAGGAAGCGTTTTCGCTTGAATTTGCTTTCAAATATTAGGAATTAGGTTTATACAGCTCAAAATTTGTGTAGAAATACTGGAAGTGAGGACTATACTGTTTATATTTATAATTGGAGGCCGAATTTCTCTGGCGTTTTCAGTGTGAATAAGTTACAATGGTGATGATGCAAGTATATAGCTGTAGGAAATCCCTCTAATTGTGTTAAAACTCTTCAAATACGCAATTATAGTTTCCAGAAATGATTAAAAACTTGTAAGAAACACTTGAAATAAAAGGAAATAGATTCATACTACATTTTCTGCCATTTTCATTCATGGAGATTACCAGTGGAAAGCTTGGAAATGACCAGAAAGCTGATAATATTTACAACTCCGGTTACTTTAGGAAGCGTTTTCAATTCAAATTGCTTTCAAAAATTAGGAATTCAGGGTTATACAGCTCAAAATTTGTTTAGAAAGTCTGTAAGTAAGGACTATACTGTTTATGTTTACAATTGGAGGCCTAATTTCTCTGGCGTTTTCTGTGTGAATTATTTAAAATGCTGACGATTCCAGCATATAGTTGTAGGAACACCCTCTAATTCTAGCCAAACTCTACAAATACGCAAATATAGTTTCCAGAAATGATTAAAAACTTGTAAGAAACACTGGATATAAATGGAAATAGATTCTTACTACATTTCCTGCCATTTTCAATCACAGAGTTTACCAGTGGAAACTTCAGAAATGACCAGAAAACTGATAATATTTACAACACCAGAGATTTTAGGAAGCGTTTTCACTTGAATTTGCTTTCAAATATTAGGAATTAGGGTTATACAGCTTAAAATTTGTGTAGAAATACTGGAAGTGAGGAGTATACTGTTTATGTTTATAATTGGAGGCCGAATTTCTCTGGCGTTTTCTGTGTGAATAAGCTACAATGGTGATGATTTAAGTATATAGTTGTAGGAACTCTCTCTAATTGTGGTAAATCTCTTCAAATATGCAAATATAGTTTCCAGAAATGATTAAAAACTTGTAAGAAACACTGGAAATAAAAGGAAATAGTTTCTTACTACATTTCCTGCCATTTTCAATCACAGAGGTTACCAGTGGAAAGTTCAGAAATGACCAGAAAACTGATAATATTTACAACTCCAGCGACTTTAGGAAGCGTTTTCACTTGAATTTGCTTTCAAATATTAGGAATTAGGGTTATACAGCTTAAAATTTGTGTAGAAATACTGTAAGTGAGGACTATACTGTTTATGTTTATAGTTGTAGGCCGAATTTCTCTGGCGTTTTCTGTGTGAATAAGTTCCAATGGTGATAATTCAAGTATATAGTTATAGGAACTCTCTCTAATTGTGGTAAAGCTCTTCAAATACGCAATTATAGTTTCCCGAAATGATTAAAAACTTGTAAGAAACACTTGAAATAAAAGGAAATAGATTCATACTACATTTTCTGCCATTTTCATTAATGGAGGTTACCAGTGGAAATCTTGGAAATGACCAGAAAACTGATAATATTTACAACTCCGGTTACTTTTGGGAGCGTTTTCAATTCAAATTGCTTTCAAAAATTAGGAATTCAGGGTTATACAGCTCAAAATTTGTTTAGAACGACTGTAAGTAAGGACTATACTGTTTATGTTTACAGTTGGAGGACTAATTTCTCTGGTGTTTTCTGTGTGAATCAGTTAAAATGCGGACGATTCCAGTATACAGTTGTATGAACACTCTCTAATTCTGGTCAAACACTTCAAATACGCAATTATAATTTCCAGAAATGATTAAAAACTTGTAAGAAACACTTGAAATAAAAGGAAATAGGTTCTTACTACATATCCTGCCATTTTCAATCACCGAGGTTACCAGTGGAAAGTTCGGAAATGACCAGAATACAGATATTTACAACTCCAGCGACTTTAGGAAGCGTTTTCGCTTGAATTTGCTTTCAAATATTAGGAATTAGGTTTATACAGCTCAAAATTTGTGTAGAAATACTGGAAGTGAGGACTATACTGTTTATGTTTATAACTGGAGGCCGAATTTCTCTGGCGTTTTCAGTGTGAATAAGTTACAATGGTGATGATGCAAGTATATAGCTGTAGGAAATCCCTCTAATTGTGGTAAAACTCTTCAAATACGCAATTATAGTTTCCAGAAATGATTAAAAACTTGTAAGAAACACTTGAAATAAAAGGAAATAGATTCATACTACATTTTCTGCCATTTTCATTCATGGAGATTACCAGTGGAAAGCTTGGAAATGACCAGAAAACTGATAATATTTACAACTCCGGTTACTTTAGGAAGCGTTTTCAATTCAAATTGCTTTCAAAAATTAGGAATTCAGGGTTATACAGCTCAAAATTTGTTTAGAAAGTCTGTAAGTAAGGACTATACTGTTTATGTTTACAATTGGAGGCCTAATTTCTCTGGCGTTTTCTGTGTGAATCAGGTAAAATGCTGACGATTCCAGCATATAGTTGTAGGAACACCCTCTAATTCTAGTCAAACTTTACAAATACGCAAATATAGTTTCCAGCAATGATTAAAAACTTGTAAGAAACACTGGATATAAATGGAAATAGATTCTTACTACATTTCCTGCCATTTTCAATCACAGAGGTTACCAGTGGAAATTTCAGAAATGACCAGAAAACTGATAATATTTACAACGCCAGAGACTTTAGGAAGCGTTTTCACTTGAATTTGCTTTCAAATATTAGGAATTAGGGTTATACAGCTTAAAATTTGTGTAGAAATACTGGAAGTGAGGAGTATACTGTTTATGTTTATAATTGGTGGCCGAATTTCTCTGGCGTTTTCTGTGTGAATCAGTTACAATGCTGACGATTCCAGTATATAGTTGTAGGAACTTTCTCTAATTGTGGTAAAACTCTTCAAATACGCAATTATAGTTTCCCGAAATGATTAAAAACTTGTAAGAAACACTTGAAATAAAAGGAAATAGATTCATACTACATTTTCTACCATTTTCATTCATGGAGATTTCCAGTGGAAAGCTTGGAAATGACCAGAAAACAGATAATATTTACAACTCCGATTACTTTAGGAAGCGTTTTCAATTCAAATTGCTTTCAAAAATTAGGAATTCAGGGTTATACAGCTCAAAATTTGTTTAGGAAGTCTGTAAGAAAGGACTATACTGTTTATGTTTACAATTGGAGGCCCAATTTCTCTGGCATTTTCTGTGTGAATCAGTTACAATGATGATGATTCGAGTATGTAGTTATAGGAACTCTCTCAAATTGTGGTAAAGCTCTTCAAATACGCAATTATAGTTTCCTAAAATGATTAAAAACTTGTAAGAAACACTTGAAATAAAAGGATATAGGTTCTTACTACATATCCTGCCATTTTCAATCACGGAGGTTACCAGTGGAAAGTTCGGAAATGACCAGAAAACTGATATTTACAACTCCAGCGACTTTAGGAAGCGTTTTCGCTTGAATTTGCTTTCAAATATTAGGAATTAGGTTTATACAGCTCAAAATTTGTGTACAAATACTGGAAGTGAGGACTATACTGTTTATATTTATAATTGGAGGCCGAATTTCTCTGGCGTTTTCAGTGTGAATAAGTTACAATGGTGATGATGCAAGTATATAGCTGTAGGAAATCCCTCAAATTGTGGTAAAACTCTTCAAATACGCAATTATAGTTTCCAGAAATGATTAAAAACTTGTAAGAAACACTTGAAATAAAAGGAAATAGATTCATACTACATTTTCTGCCATTTTCATTCATGGAGATTACCAGTGGAAAGCTTGGAAATGACCAGAAAACTGATAATATTTACAACTCCGGTTACTTTAGGAGGCGTTTTCAATTCAAATTGCTTTCAAAAATTAGGAATTCAGGGTTATACAGCTCAAAATTTGTTTAGAAAGTCTGTAAGTAAGGACTATACTGTTTATGTTTACAATTGGAGGCCTAATTTCTCTGGCGTTTTCTGTGTGAATCAGTTAAAATGCTGACGATTCCAGCATATAGTTGTAGGAACACCCTCTAATTCTAGCCAAACTCTACAAATACGCAAATATAGTTTCCAGAAATGATTAAAAACTTGTAAGAAACACTGGATATAAATGGAAATAGGTTCTTACTACATTTCCTGCCATTTTCAATCACAGAGGTTACCAGTGGAAACTTCAGAAATGACCAGAAAACTGATAATATTTACAACACCAGAGACTTTAGGAAGCGTTTTCACTTGAATTTGCTTTCAAATATTAGGAATTAGGGTTATACAGCTTAAAATTTGTGTAGAAATACTGGAAGTGAGGAGTATACTGTTTATGTTTATAATTGGAGGCCGAATTTCTCTGGCGTTTTCTGTGTGAATCAGTTACAATGCTGACGATTCCAGTATATAGTTGTAGGAACTTTCTCTAATTGTGGTAAAACTCTTCAAATACGCAATTATAGTTTCCCGAAATGATTAAAAACTTGTAAGAAACACTTGAAATAAAAGGAAATAGATTCATACTACATTTTCTACCATTTTCATTCATGGAGATTACCATTGGAAAGATTGGAAATGACCAGAAAACAGATAATATTTACAACTCCGGTTACTTTAGGAAGCGTTTTCAATTCAAATTGCTTTCAAAAATTAGGAATTCAGGGTTATACAGCTCAAAATTTGTTTAGGATGTCTGTAAGTAAGGACTATACTGTTTATGTTTACAATTGGAGGCCCAATTTCTCTGGTGTTTTCTGTGTGAATAAGCTACAATGGTGATGATTCAAGTATATAGTTGTAGGAACTCTCTCTAATTGTGGTAAATCTCTTCAAATATGCAAATATAGTTTCCAGAAATGATTAAAAACTTGTAAGAAGCACTGGAAATAAAAGGAAATAGTTTCTTACTACATTTCCTGCCATTTTCAATCACAGAGGTTACCAGTGGAAAGTTCAGAAATGACCAGAAAACTGATAATATTTACAACTCCAGCGACTTTAGGAAGCGTTTTCACTTGAATTTGCTTTCAAATATTAGGAATTAGGGTTATACAGCTTAAAATTTGTTTAGAAATACTGTAAGTAAGGACTATACTGTTTATGTTTACAGTTGGAGGACTAATTTCTCTGGTGTTTTCTGTGTGAATCAGTTAAAATGCTGATGATTCCAGTATACAGTTGTATGAAGACTCTCTAATTCTGGTCAAACACTTCAAATACGCAATTATAATTTCCAGAAATGATTAAAAACTTGTAAGAAACACTTGAAATAAAAGGAAATAGGTTCTTACTACATATCCTGCCATTTTCAATCACGGAGGTTACCAGTGGAAAGTTCGGAAATGACCAGAAAACTGATATTTACAACTCCAGCGACTTTAGGAAGCGTTTTCGCTTGAATTTGCTTTCAAATATTAGGAATTAGGTTTATACAGCTCAAAATTTGTGTAGAAATACTGGAAGTGAGGACTATACTGTTTATATTTATAATTGGAGGCCGAATTTCTCTGGCGTTTTCAGTGTGAATAAGTTACAATGGTGATGATGCAAGTATATAGCTGTAGGAAATCCCTCTAATTGTGTTAAAACTCTTCAAATACGCAATTATAGTTTCCAGAAATGATTAAAAACTTGTAAGAAACACTTGAAATAAAAGGAAATAGATTCATACTACATTTTCTGCCATTTTCATTCATGGAGATTACCAGTGGAAAGCTTGGAAATGACCAGAAAGCTGATAATATTTACAACTCCGGTTACTTTAGGAAGCGTTTTCAATTCAAATTGCTTTCAAAAATTAGGAATTCAGGGTTATACAGCTCAAAATTTGTTTAGAAAGTCTGTAAGTAAGGACTATACTGTTTATGTTTACAATTGGAGGCCTAATTTCTCTGGCGTTTTCTGTGTGAATTATTTAAAATGCTGACGATTCCAGCATATAGTTGTAGGAACACCCTCTAATTCTAGCCAAACTCTACAAATACGCAAATATAGTTTCCAGAAATGATTAAAAACTTGTAAGAAACACTGGATATAAATGGAAATAGATTCTTACTACATTTCCTGCCATTTTCAATCACAGAGTTTACCAGTGGAAACTTCAGAAATGACCAGAAAACTGATAATATTTACAACACCAGAGATTTTAGGAAGCGTTTTCACTTGAATTTGCTTTCAAATATTAGGAATTAGGGTTATACAGCTTAAAATTTGTGTAGAAATACTGGAAGTGAGGAGTATACTGTTTATGTTTATAATTGGAGGCCGAATTTCTCTGGCGTTTTCTGTGTGAATAAGCTACAATGGTGATGATTTAAGTATATAGTTGTAGGAACTCTCTCTAATTGTGGTAAATCTCTTCAAATATGCAAATATAGTTTCCAGAAATGATTAAAAACTTGTAAGAAACACTGGAAATAAAAGGAAATAGTTTCTTACTACATTTCCTGCCATTTTCAATCACAGAGGTTACCACTGGAAAGTTCAGAAATGACCAGAAAACTGATAATATTTACAACTCCAGCGACTTTAGGAAGCGTTTTCACTTGAATTTGCTTTCAAATATTAGGAATTAGGGTTATACAGCTTAAAATTTGTGTAGAAATACTGTAAGTGAGGACTATACTGTTTATGTTTATAGTTGTAGGCCGAATTTCTCTGGCGTTTTCTGTGTGAATAAGTTCCAATGGTGATAATTCAAGTATATAGTTATAGGAACTCTCTCTAATTGTGGTAAAGCTCTTCAAATACGCAATTATAGTTTCCCGAAATGATTAAAAACTTGTAAGAAACACTTGAAATAAAAGGAAATAGATTCATACTACATTTTCTGCCATTTTCATTAATGGAGGTTACCAGTGGAAATCTTGGAAATGACCAGAAAACTGATAATATTTACAACTCCGGTTACTTTTGGGAGCGTTTTCAATTCAAATTGCTTTCAAAAATTAGGAATTCAGGGTTATACAGCTCAAAATTTGTTTAGAACGACTGTAAGTAAGGACTATACTGTTTATGTTTACAGTTGGAGGACTAATTTCTCTGGTGTTTTCTGTGTGAATCAGTTAAAATGCGGACGATTCCAGTATACAGTTGTATGAACACTCTCTAATTCTGGTCAAACACTTCAAATACGCAATTATAATTTCCAGAAATGATTAAAAACTTGTAAGAAACACTTGAAATAAAAGGAAATAGGTTCTTACTACATATCCTGCCATTTTCAATCACCGAGGTTACCAGTGGAAAGTTCGGAAATGACCAGAATACAGATATTTACAACTCCAGCGACTTTAGGAAGCGTTTTCGCTTGAATTTGCTTTCAAATATTAGGAATTAGGTTTATACAGCTCAAAATTTGTGTAGAAATACTGGAAGTGAGGACTATACTGTTTATGTTTATAACTGGAGGCCGAATTTCTCTGGCGTTTTCAGTGTGAATAAGTTACAATGGTGATGATGCAAGTATATAGCTGTAGGAAATCCCTCTAATTGTGGTAAAACTCTTCAAATACGCAATTATAGTTTCCAGAAATGATTAAAAACTTGTAAGAAACACTTGAAATAAAAGGAAATAGATTCATACTACATTTTCTGCCATTTTCATTCATGGAGATTACCAGTGGAAAGCTTGGAAATGACCAGAAAACTGATAATATTTACAACTCCGGTTACTTTAGGAAGCGTTTTCAATTCAAATTGCTTTCAAAAATTAGGAATTCAGGGTTATACAGCTCAAAATTTGTTTAGAAAGTCTGTAAGTAAGGACTATACTGTTTATGTTTACAATTGGAGGCCTAATTTCTCTGGCGTTTTCTGTGTGAATCAGGTAAAATGCTGACGATTCCAGCATATAGTTGTAGGAACACCCTCTAATTCTAGTCAAACTTTACAAATACGCAAATATAGTTTCCAGCAATGATTAAAAACTTGTAAGAAACACTGGATATAAATGGAAATAGATTCTTACTACATTTCCTGCCATTTTCAATCACAGAGGTTACCAGTGGAAATTTCAGAAATGACCAGAAAACTGATAATATTTACAACGCCAGAGACTTTAGGAAGCGTTTTCACTTGAATTTGCTTTCAAATATTAGGAATTAGGGTTATACAGCTTAAAATTTGTGTAGAAATACTGGAAGTGAGGAGTATACTGTTTATGTTTATAATTGGTGGCCGAATTTCTCTGGCGTTTTCTGTGTGAATCAGTTACAATGCTGACGATTCCAGTATATAGTTGTAGGAACTTTCTCTAATTGTGGTAAAACTCTTCAAATACGCAATTATAGTTTCCCGAAATGATTAAAAACTTGTAAGAAACACTTGAAATAAAAGGAAATAGATTCATACTACATTTTCTACCATTTTCATTCATGGAGATTTCCAGTGGAAAGCTTGGAAATGACCAGAAAACAGATAATATTTACAACTCCGATTACTTTAGGAAGCGTTTTCAATTCAAATTGCTTTCAAAAATTAGGAATTCAGGGTTATACAGCTCAAAATTTGTTTAGGAAGTCTGTAAGAAAGGACTATACTGTTTATGTTTACAATTGGAGGCCCAATTTCTCTGGCATTTTCTGTGTGAATCAGTTACAATGATGATGATTCGAGTATGTAGTTATAGGAACTCTCTCAAATTGTGGTAAAGCTCTTCAAATACGCAATTATAGTTTCCTAAAATGATTAAAAACTTGTAAGAAACACTTGAAATAAAAGGATATAGGTTCTTACTACATATCCTGCCATTTTCAATCACGGAGGTTACCAGTGGAAAGTTCGGAAATGACCAGAAAACTGATATTTACAACTCCAGCGACTTTAGGAAGCGTTTTCGCTTGAATTTGCTTTCAAATATTAGGAATTAGGTTTATACAGCTCAAAATTTGTGTACAAATACTGGAAGTGAGGACTATACTGTTTATATTTATAATTGGAGGCCGAATTTCTCTGGCGTTTTCAGTGTGAATAAGTTACAATGGTGATGATGCAAGTATATAGCTGTAGGAAATCCCTCAAATTGTGGTAAAACTCTTCAAATACGCAATTATAGTTTCCAGAAATGATTAAAAACTTGTAAGAAACACTTGAAATAAAAGGAAATAGATTCATACTACATTTTCTGCCATTTTCATTCATGGAGATTACCAGTGGAAAGCTTGGAAATGACCAGAAAACTGATAATATTTACAACTCCGGTTACTTTAGGAGGCGTTTTCAATTCAAATTGCTTTCAAAAATTAGGAATTCAGGGTTATACAGCTCAAAATTTGTTTAGAAAGTCTGTAAGTAAGGACTATACTGTTTATGTTTACAATTGGAGGCCTAATTTCTCTGGCGTTTTCTGTGTGAATCAGTTAAAATGCTGACGATTCCAGCATATAGTTGTAGGAACACCCTCTAATTCTAGCCAAACTCTACAAATACGCAAATATAGTTTCCAGAAATGATTAAAAACTTGTAAGAAACACTGGATATAAATGGAAATAGGTTCTTACTACATTTCCTGCCATTTTCAATCACAGAGGTTACCAGTGGAAACTTCAGAAATGACCAGAAAACTGATAATATTTACAACACCAGAGACTTTAGGAAGCGTTTTCACTTGAATTTGCTTTCAAATATTAGGAATTAGGGTTATACAGCTTAAAATTTGTGTAGAAATACTGGAAGTGAGGAGTATACTGTTTATGTTTATAATTGGAGGCCGAATTTCTCTGGCGTTTTCTGTGTGAATCAGTTACAATGCTGACGATTCCAGTATATAGTTGTAGGAACTTTCTCTAATTGTGGTAAAACTCTTCAAATACGCAATTATAGTTTCCCGAAATGATTAAAAACTTGTAAGAAACACTTGAAATAAAAGGAAATAGATTCATACTACATTTTCTACCATTTTCATTCATGGAGATTACCATTGGAAAGATTGGAAATGACCAGAAAACAGATAATATTTACAACTCCGGTTACTTTAGGAAGCGTTTTCAATTCAAATTGCTTTCAAAAATTAGGAATTCAGGGTTATACAGCTCAAAATTTGTTTAGGATGTCTGTAAGTAAGGACTATACTGTTTATGTTTACAATTGGAGGCCCAATTTCTCTGGTGTTTTCTGTGTGAATAAGCTACAATGGTGATGATTCAAGTATATAGTTGTAGGAACTCTCTCTAATTGTGGTAAATCTCTTCAAATATGCAAATATAGTTTCCAGAAATGATTAAAAACTTGTAAGAAGCACTGGAAATAAAAGGAAATAGTTTCTTACTACATTTCCTGCCATTTTCAATCACAGAGGTTACCAGTGGAAAGTTCAGAAATGACCAGAAAACTGATAATATTTACAACTCCAGCGACTTTAGGAAGCGTTTTCACTTGAATTTGCTTTCAAATATTAGGAATTAGGGTTATACAGCTTAAAATTTGTTTAGAAATACTGTAAGTAAGGACTATACTGTTTATGTTTACAGTTGGAGGACTAATTTCTCTGGTGTTTTCTGTGTGAATCAGTTAAAATGCTGACGATTCCAGTATACAGTTGTATGAACACTCTCTAATTCTGGTCAAACACTTCAAATACGCAATTATAATTTCCAGAAATGATTAAAAACTTGTAAGAAACACTTGAAATAAAAGGAAATAGGTTCTTACTACATATCCTGCCATTTTCAATCACGGAGGTTACCAGTGGAAAGTTCGGAAATGACCAGAAAACTGATATTTACAACTCCAGCGACTTTAGGAAGCGTTTTCGCTTGAATTTGCTTTCAAATATTAGGAATTAGGTTTATACAGCTCAAAATTTGTGTAGAAATACTGGAAGTGAGGACTATACTGTTTATATTTATAATTGGAGGCCGAATTTCTCTGGCGTTTTCAGTGTGAATAAGTTACAATGGTGATGATGCAAGTATATAGCTGTAGGAAATCCCTCTAATTGTGTTAAAACTCTTCAAATACGCAATTATAGTTTCCAGAAATGATTAAAAACTTGTAAGAAACACTTGAAATAAAAGGAAATAGATTCATACTACATTTTCTGCCATTTTCATTCATGGAGATTACCAGTGGAAATCTTGGAAATGACCAGAAAACTGATAATATTTACAACTCCGGTTACTTTAGGGAGCGTTTTCAATTCAAATTGCTTTCAAAAATTAGGAATTCAGGGTTATACAGCTCAAAATTCGTTTAGAACGACTGTAAGTAAGGACTATACTGTTTATGTTTACAGTTGGAGGACTAATTTCTCTGGTGTTTTCTGTGTGAATCAGTTAAAATGCGGACGATTCCAGTATACAGTTGTATGAACACTCTCTAATTCTGGTCAAACACTTCAAATACGCAATTATAATTTCCAGAAATGATTAAAAACTTGTAAGAAACACTTGAAATAAAAGGAAATAGGTTCTTACTACATATCCTGCCATTTTCAATCACCGAGGTTACCAGTGGAAAGTTCGGAAATGACCAGAATACAGATATTTACAACTCCAGCGACTTTAGGAAGCGTTTTCGCTTGAATTTGCTTTCAAATATTAGGAATTAGGTTTATACAGCTCAAAATTTGTGTAGAAATACTGGAAGTGAGGACTATACTGTTTATGTTTATAACTGGAGGCCGAATTTCTCTGGCGTTTTCAGTGTGAATAAGTTACAATGGTGATGATGCAAGTATATAGCTGTAGGAAATCCCTCTAATTGTGGTAAAACTCTTCAAATACGCAATTATAGTTTCCAGAAATGATTAAAAACTTGTAAGAAACACTTGAAATAAAAGGAAATAGATTCATACTACATTTTCTGCCATTTTCATTCATGGAGATTACCAGTGGAAAGCTTGGAAATGACCAGAAAACTGATAATATTTACAACTCCGGTTACTTTAGGAAGCGTTTTCAATTCAAATTGCTTTCAAAAATTAGGAATTCAGGGTTATACAGCTCAAAATTTGTTTAGAAAGTCTGTAAGTAAGGACTATACTGTTTATGTTTACAATTGGAGGCCTAATTTCTCTGGCGTTTTCTGTGTGAATCAGGTAAAATGCTGACGATTCCAGCATATAGTTGTAGGAACACCCTCTAATTCTAGTCAAACTTTACAAATACGCAAATATAGTTTCCAGCAATGATTAAAAACTTGTAAGAAACACTGGATATAAATGGAAATAGATTCTTACTACATTTCCTGCCATTTTCAATCACAGAGGTTACCAGTGGAAATTTCAGAAATGACCAGAAAACTGATAATATTTACAACGCCAGAGACTTTAGGAAGCGTTTTCACTTGAATTTGCTTTCAAATATTAGGAATTAGGGTTATACAGCTTAAAATTTGTGTAGAAATACTGGAAGTGAGGAGTATACTGTTTATGTTTATAATTGGTGGCCGAATTTCTCTGGCGTTTTCTGTGTGAATCAGTTACAATGCTGACGATTCCAGTATATAGTTGTAGGAACTTTCTCTAATTGTGGTAAAACTCTTCAAATACGCAATTATAGTTTCCCGAAATGATTAAAAACTTGTAAGAAACACTTGAAATAAAAGGAAATAGATTCATACTACATTTTCTACCATTTTCATTCATGGAGATTTCCAGTGGAAAGCTTGGAAATGACCAGAAAACAGATAATATTTACAACTCCGATTACTTTAGGAAGCGTTTTCAATTCAAATTGCTTTCAAAAATTAGGAATTCAGGGTTATACAGCTCAAAATTTGTTTAGGAAGTCTGTAAGAAAGGACTATACTGTTTATGTTTACAATTGGAGGCCCAATTTCTCTGGCATTTTCTGTGTGAATCAGTTACAATGATGATGATTCGAGTATGTAGTTATAGGAACTCTCTCAAATTGTGGTAAAGCTCTTCAAATACGCAATTATAGTTTCCTAAAATGATTAAAAACTTGTAAGAAACACTTGAAATAAAAGGATATAGGTTCTTACTACATATCCTGCCATTTTCAATCACGGAGGTTACCAGTGGAAAGTTCGGAAATGACCAGAAAACTGATATTTACAACTCCAGCGACTTTAGGAAGCGTTTTCGCTTGAATTTGCTTTCAAATATTAGGAATTAGGTTGATACAGCTCAAAATTTGTGTACAAATACTGGAAGTGAGGACTATACTGTTTATATTTATAATTGGAGGCCGAATTTCTCTGGCGTTTTCAGTGTGAATAAGTTACAATGGTGATGATGCAAGTATATAGCTGTAGGAAATCCCTCTAATTGTGGTAAAACTCTTCAAATACGCAATTATAGTTTCCAGAAATGATTAAAAACTTGTAAGAAACACTTGAAATAAAAGGAAATAGATTCATACTACATTTTCTGCCATTTTCATTCATGGAGATTACCAGTGGAAAGCTTGGAAATGACCAGAACACTGATAATATTTACAACTCCGGTTACTTTAGGAGGCGTTTTCAATTCAAATTGCTTTCAAAAATTAGGAATTCAGGGTTATACAGCTCAAAATTTGTTTAGAAAGTCTGTAAGTAAGGACTATACTGTTTATGTTTACAATTGGAAGCCTAATTTCTCTGGCGTTTTCTGTGTGAATCAGTTAAAATGCTGACGATTCCAGCATATAGTTGTAGGAACACCCTCTAATTCTAGCCAAACTCTACAAATACGCAAATATAGTTTCCAGAAATGATTAAAAACTTGTAAGAAACACTGGATATAAATGGAAATAGGTTCTTACTACATTTCCTGCCATTTTCAATCACAGAGGTTACCAGTGGAAACTTCAGAAATGACCAGAAAACTGATAATATTTACAACACCAGAGACTTTAGGAAGCGTTTTCACTTGAATTTGCTTTCAAATATTAGGAATTAGGGTTATACAGCTTAAAATTTGTGTAGAAATACTGGAAGTGAGGAGTATACTGTTTATGTTTATAATTGGAGGCCGAATTTCTCTGGCGTTTTCTGTGTGAATCAGTTACAATGCTGACGATTCCAGTATATAGTTGTAGGAACTTTCTCTAATTGTGGTAAAACTCTTCAAATACGCAATTATAGTTTCCCGAAATGATTAAAAACTTGTAAGAAACACTTGAAATAAAAGGAAATAGATTCATACTACATTTTCTACCATTTTCATTCATGGAGATTTCCAGTGGAAAGCTTGGAAATGACCAGAAAACAGATAATATTTACAACTCCGGTTACTTTAGGAAGCGTTTTCAATTCAAATTGCTTTCAAAAATTAGGAATTCAGGGTTATACAGCTCAAAATTTGTTTAGGAAGTCTGTAAGAAAGGACTATACTGTTTATGTTTACAATTGGAGGCCCAATTTCTCTGGCATTTTCTGTGTGAATCAGTTACAATGATGATGATTCGAGTATATAGTTATAGGAACTCTCTCAAATTGTGGTAAAGCTCTTCAAATACGCAATTATAGTTTCCTAAAATGATTAAAAACTTGTAAGAAACACTTGAAATAAAAGGAAATAGGTTCTTACTACATATCCTGCCATTTTCAATCACGGAGGTTACCAGTGGAAAGTTCGGAAATGACCAGAAAACTGATATTTACAACTCCAGCGACTTTAGGAAGCGTTTTCGCTTGAATTTGCTTTCAAATATTAGGAATTAGGTTTATACAGCTCAAAATTTGTGTAGAAATACTGGAAGTGAGGACTATACTGTTTATATTTATAATTGGAGGCCGAATTTCTCTGGCGTTTTCAGTGTGAATAAGTTACAATGGTGATGATGCAAGTATATAGCTGTAGGAAATCCCTCTAATTGTGTTAAAACTCTTCAAATACGCAATTATAGTTTCCAGAAATGATTAAAAACTTGTAAGAAACACTTGAAATAAAAGGAAATAGATTCATACTACATTTTCTGCCATTTTCATTCATGGAGATTACCAGTGGAAAGCTTGGAAATGACCAGAAAGCTGATAATATTTACAACTCCGGTTACTTTAGGAAGCGTTTTCAATTCAAATTGCTTTCAAAAATTAGGAATTCAGGGTTATACAGCTCAAAATTTGTTTAGAAAGTCTGTAAGTAAGGACTATACTGTTTATGTTTACAATTGGAGGCCTAATTTCTCTGGCGTTTTCTGTGTGAATTATTTAAAATGCTGACGATTCCAGCATATAGTTGTAGGAACACCCTCTAATTCTAGCCAAACTCTACAAATACGCAAATATAGTTTCCAGAAATGATTAAAAACTTGTAAGAAACACTGGATATAAATGGAAATAGATTCTTACTACATTTCCTGCCATTTTCAATCACAGAGTTTACCAGTGGAAACTTCAGAAATGACCAGAAAACTGATAATATTTACAACACCAGAGATTTTAGGAAGCGTTTTCACTTGAATTTGCTTTCAAATATTAGGAATTAGGGTTATACAGCTTAAAATTTGTGTAGAAATACTGGAAGTGAGGAGTATACTGTTTATGTTTATAATTGGAGGCCGAATTTCTCTGGCGTTTTCTGTGTGAATAAGCTACAATGGTGATGATTTAAGTATATAGTTGTAGGAACTCTCTCTAATTGTGGTAAATCTCTTCAAATATGCAAATATAGTTTCCAGAAATGATTAAAAACTTGTAAGAAACACTGGAAATAAAAGGAAATAGTTTCTTACTACATTTCCTGCCATTTTCAATCACAGAGGTTACCAGTGGAAAGTTCAGAAATGACCAGAAAACTGATAATATTTACAACTCCAGCGACTTTAGGAAGCGTTTTCACTTGAATTTGCTTTCAAATATTAGGAATTAGGGTTATACAGCTTAAAATTTGTGTAGAAATACTGTAAGTGAGGACTATACTGTTTATGTTTATAGTTGTAGGCCGAATTTCTCTGGCGTTTTCTGTGTGAATAAGTTCCAATGGTGATAATTCAAGTATATAGTTATAGGAACTCTCTCTAATTGTGGTAAAGCTCTTCAAATACGCAATTATAGTTTCCCGAAATGATTAAAAACTTGTAAGAAACACTTGAAATAAAAGGAAATAGATTCATACTACATTTTCTGCCATTTTCATTAATGGAGGTTACCAGTGGAAATCTTGGAAATGACCAGAAAACTGATAATATTTACAACTCCGGTTACTTTAGGGAGCGTTTTCAATTCAAATTGCTTTCAAAAATTAGGAATTCAGGGTTATACAGCTCAAAATTTGTTTAGAACGACTGTAAGTAAGGACTATACTGTTTATGTTTACAGTTGGAGGACTAATTTCTCTGGTGTTTTCTGTGTGAATCAGTTAAAATGCGGACGATTCCAGTATACAGTTGTATGAACACTCTCTAATTCTGGTCAAACACTTCAAATACGCAATTATAATTTCCAGAAATGATTAAAAACTTGTAAGAAACACTTGAAATAAAAGGAAATAGGTTCTTACTACATATCCTGCCATTTTCAATCACCGAGGTTACCAGTGGAAAGTTCGGAAATGACCAGAATACAGATATTTACAACTCCAGCGACTTTAGGAAGCGTTTTCGCTTGAATTTGCTTTCAAATATTAGGAATTAGGTTTATACAGCTCAAAATTTGTGTAGAAATACTGGAAGTGAGGACTATACTGTTTATGTTTATAACTGGAGGCCGAATTTCTCTGGCGTTTTCAGTGTGAATAAGTTACAATGGTGATGATGCAAGTATATAGCTGTAGGAAATCCCTCTAATTGTGGTAAAACTCTTCAAATACGCAATTATAGTTTCCAGAAATGATTAAAAACTTGTAAGAAACACTTGAAATAAAAGGAAATAGATTCATACTACATTTTCTGCCATTTTCATTCATGGAGATTACCAGTGGAAAGCTTGGAAATGACCAGAAAACTGATAATATTTACAACTCCGGTTACTTTAGGAAGCGTTTTCAATTCAAATTGCTTTCAAAAATTAGGAATTCAGGGTTATACAGCTCAAAATTTGTTTAGAAAGTCTGTAAGTAAGGACTATACTGTTTATGTTTACAATTGGAGGCCTAATTTCTCTGGCGTTTTCTGTGTGAATCAGGTAAAATGCTGACGATTCCAGCATATAGTTGTAGGAACACCCTCTAATTCTAGTCAAACTTTACAAATACGCAAATATAGTTTCCAGCAATGATTAAAAACTTGTAAGAAACACTGGATATAAATGGAAATAGATTCTTACTACATTTCCTGCCATTTTCAATCACAGAGGTTACCAGTGGAAATTTCAGAAATGACCAGAAAACTGATAATATTTACAACGCCAGAGACTTTAGGAAGCGTTTTCACTTGAATTTGCTTTCAAATATTAGGAATTAGGGTTATACAGCTTAAAATTTGTGTAGAAATACTGGAAGTGAGGAGTATACTGTTTATGTTTATAATTGGTGGCCGAATTTCTCTGGCGTTTTCTGTGTGAATCAGTTACAATGCTGACGATTCCAGTATATAGTTGTAGGAACTTTCTCTAATTGTGGTAAAACTCTTCAAATACGCAATTATAGTTTCCCGAAATGATTAAAAACTTGTAAGAAACACTTGAAATAAAAGGAAATAGATTCATACTACATTTTCTACCATTTTCATTCATGGAGATTTCCAGTGGAAAGCTTGGAAATGACCAGAAAACAGATAATATTTACAACTCCGGTTACTTTAGGAAGCGTTTTCAATTCAAATTGCTTTCAAAAATTAGGAATTCAGGGTTATACAGCTCAAAATTTGTTTAGGAAGTCTGTAAGAAAGGACTATACTGTTTATGTTTACAATTGGAGGCCCAATTTCTCTGGCATTTTCTGTGTGAATCAGTTACAATGATGATGATTCGAGTATATAGTTATAGGAACTCTCTCAAATTGTGGTAAAGCTCTTCAAATACGCAATTATAGTTTCCTAAAATGATTAAAAACTTGTAAGAAACACTTGAAATAAAAGGAAATAGTTTCTTACTACATTCCCTGCCATTTTCAATCACGGAGGTTACCAGTGGAAAGTTCGGAAATTACCAGAAAACTGATAATATTTAAAACTCCAGCGACTTTAGGAAGCGTTTTCACTTGAATTTGCTTTCTAATATTTGTAATTAGGTTTATACAGCTCAAAACTTGTGTAGAAAGACTGTAAGTGAGGACTATACTGTTTATGTTTATAATTGGAGGCCGAATTTCTCTGGCGTTTTCTGTGTGAATAAGCTACAATGGTGATGATTCAAGTATATAGTCATAGGAACTCTCTCTAATTGTGGTAAATCTCTTCAAATATGCAAATATAGTTTCCAGAAATGATTAAAAACTTGTAAGAATCACTTGAAATAAAAGGAAATAGGTTCTAACTACATATCCTGCCATTTTCAATCACGGAGGTTACCAGTGGAAAGTTCGGAAATGACCAGAATACTGGTATTTACAACTCCAGCGACTTTAGGAAGCGTTTTCGCTTGAATTTGCTTTCAAATATTAGGAATTAGGTTTATACAGCTCAAAATTTGTGTAGAAATACTGGAAGTGAGGACTATACTGTTTATGTTTATAATTGGAGGCCGAATTTCTCTGGCGTTTTCAGTGTGAATAAGTTACAATGGTGATGATGCAAGTATATAGCTGTAGGAAATCCCTCTAATTGTGGTAAAACTCTTCAAATACGCAATTATAGTTTCCAGAAATGATTAAAAACTTGTAAGAAACACTTGAAATAAAAGGAAATAGATTCATACTACATTTTCTGCCATTTTCATTCATGGAGATTACCAGTGGAAAGCTTGGAAATGACCAGAAAACAGATAATATTTACAACTCCGGTTACTTTAGGAAGCGTTTTCAATTCAAATTGCTTTCAAAAATTAGGAATTCAGGGTTATACAGCTCAAAATTTGTTTAGAAAGTCTGTAAGTAAGGACTATACTGTTTATGTTTACAATTGGAGGCCTAATTTCTCTGGCGTTTTCTGTATGAATCAGTTAAAATGCTGACGATTCCAGCATATAGTTGTAGGAACACCCTCTAATTCTAGCCAAACTCTACAAATACGCAAATATAGTTTCCAGATATGATTAAAAACTTGTAAGAAACACTGGATATAAATGGAAATAGATTCTTACTACATTTCCTGCCATTTTCAATCACGGAGGTTACCAGTGGAAAGTTCGGAAATGACCAGAAAAATGATAATATTTAAAACTCCAGCGACTTTAGGAAGCGTTTTCACTTGAATTTGCTTTCAAATATTAGTAATTAGGTTTATACAGCTCAAAACTTGTGTAGAAAGACTGTAAGTGAGGACTATACTGTTTATGTTTATAAATGGAGGCCGAATTTATCTGGCGTTTTCTGTGTGAATAAGCTACAATGGTGATGATTCAAGTATATAGTTGTAGGAACTCTCTCTAATTGTGGTAAATCTCTTCAAATATGCAAATATAGTTTCCAGAAATGATTAAAAACTTGTAAGAAACACTGGAAATAAAAGGAAATAGGTTCTTACTACATTTCCTGCCATTTTCAATCACAGAGGTTACCAGTGGAAAGTTCAGAAATGACCAGAAAACTGATAATATTTACAACTCCAGCGACTTTAGGAAGCGTTTTCACTTGAATTTGCTTTCAAATATTAGGAATTAGGGTTATACAGCTTAAAATTTGTGTAGAAATACTGTAAGTGAGGACTATACTGTTTATGTTTATAGTTGTAGGCGGAATTTCTCTGGCGTTTTCTGTGTGAATAAGTTACAATGGTGAAGATTCAAGTATATAGTTATAGGAACTCTCTCTAATTGTGGTAAAGCTCTTCAAATAAGCAATTTTAGTTTCCCGAAATGATTAAAAACTTGTAAGAAACACTTGAAATAAAAGGAAATAGATTCATACTACATTTTCTGCCATTTTTATTAATGGAGGTTACCAGTGGAAATCTTGGAAATGACCAGAAAACTGATAATATTTACAACACCGGTCACTTTAGGGAGCATTTTCAATTCAAATTGCTTTCAAAAATTAGGAATTCAGGGTTATACAGCTCAAAATTTGTTTAGAAAGACTGTAAGTAAGGACTATACTGTTTATGTTTACAGTTGGAGGACTAATTTCTCTTGTGTTTTCTGTGTGAATCAGTTAAAATGCAGACGATTCCAGTATACAGTTGTATGAACACTCTCTAATTCTGGTCAAACACTTCAAATACGCAATTATAATTTCCAGAAATGATTAAAAACTTGTAAGAAACACTTGAAATAAAAGGAAATAGGTTCTTACTACATATCCTGCCATTTTCAGTCACGGAAGTTACCAGTGGAAACTTCGGAAATGACCAGAAAACTGATATTTACAACTCCAGCGACTTTAGGAAGCGTTTTCGCTTGAATTTGCTTTCAAATATTAGGAATTAGGTTTATACAGCTCAAAATTTGTTTAGAAACACTGGAAGTGAGGACTATACTGTTTATGTTTACAATTGGAGGCGAATTTCTCTGGCGTTTTCTTTGTGAATAAGCTACAATGGTGATGATTCAAGTATATAGTTGTAGGAACTCTCTCTAATTGTGGTAAATCTCTTCAAATATGCAAATATAGTTTCCAGAAATGATTAAAAACTTGTAAGAAACACTGGAAATAAAAGGAAATAGATTCATACTACATTTCCTGCCATTTTCAATCACAGAGGTTACCAGTGGAAACTTCAGAAATGACCAGAAAACTGATAATATTTACAACACCAGAGATTTTAGGAAGCGTTTTGACTTGAATTTGCTTTCAAATATTAGGAATTAGGGTTATACAGCTTAAAATTTGTGTAGAAATACTGGAAGTGAGGAGTATACTGTTTATGTTTATAATTGGAGGCCGAATTTCGCTGGCGTTTTCTGTGTGAATAAGCTACAATGGTGATGATTTAAGTATATAGTTGTAGGAACTCTCTCTAATTGTGGTAAATCTCTTCAAATATGCAAATATAGTTTCCAGAAATGATTAAAAACTTGTAAGAAACACTGGAAATACAAGGAAATAGTTTCTTACTACATTTCCTGCCATTTTCAATCACAGAGGTTACCAGTGGAAAGTTCAGAAATGACCAGAAAACTGATAATATTTACAACTCCAGCGACTTTAGGAAGCGTTTTCACTTGAATTTGCTTTCAAATATTAGGAATTAGGGTTATACAGCTTAAAATTTGTGTAGAAATACTGTAAGTGAGGACTATACTGTTTATGTTTATAGTTGTAGGCCGAATTTCTCTGGCGTTTTCTGAGTGAATAAGTTCCAATGGTGATAATTCAAGTATATAGTTATAGGAACTCTCTCTAATTGTGGTAAAGCTCTTCAAATACGCAATTATAGTTTCCCGAAATGATTAAAAACTTGTAAGAAACACTTGAAATAAAAGGAAATAGATTCATACTACATTTTCTGCCATTTTCATTAATGGAGGTTACCAGTGGAAATCTTGGAAATGACCAGAAAACTGATAATATTTACAACTCCGGTTACTTTAGGGAGCGTTTTCAATTCAAATTGCTTTCAAAAATTAGGAATTCAGGGTTATACAGCTCAAAATTTGTTTAGAACGACTGTAAGTAAGGACTATACTGTTTATGTTTACAGTTGGAGGACTAATTTCTCTGGTGTTTTCTGTGTGAATCAGTTAAAATGCTGACGATTCCAGTATACAGTTGTATGAACACTCTCTAATTCTGGTCAAACACTTCAAATACGCAATTATAATTTCCAGAAATGATTAAAAACTTGTAAGAAACACTTGAAATAAAAGGAAATAGGTTCTTACTACATATCCTGCCATTTTCAATCACCGAGGTTACCAGTGGAAAGTTCGGAAATGACCAGAATACAGATATTTACAACTCCAGCGACTTTAGGAAGCGCTTTCGCTTGAATTTGCTTTCAAATATTAGGAATTAGGTTTATACAGCTCAAAATTTGTGTAGAAATACTGGAAGTGAGGACTATACTGTTTATGATTATAACTGGAGGCCGAATTTCTCTGGCGTTTTCAGTGTGAATAAGTTACAATGGTGATGATGCAAGTATATAGCTGTAGGAAATCCCTCTAATTGTGGTAAAACTCTTCAAATACGCAATTATAGTTTCCAGAAATGATTAAAAACTTGTAAGAAACACTTGAAATAAAAGGAAATAGATTCATACTACATTTTCTGCCATTTTCATTCATGGAGATTACCAGTGGAAAGCTTGGAAATGACCAGAAAACTGATAATATTTACAACTCCGGTTACTTTAGGAAGCGTTTTCAATTCAAATTGCTTTCAAAAATTAGGAATTCAGGGTTATACAGCTCAAAATTTGTTTAGAAAGTCTGTAAGTAAGGACTATACTGTTTATGTTTACATTTGGAGGCCTAATTTCTCTGGCGTTTTCTGTGTGAATCAGGTAAAATGCTGACGATTCCAGCATATAGTTGTAGGAACACCCTCTAATTCTAGTCAAACTCTACAAATACGCAAATATAGTTTCCAGCAATGATTAAAAACTTGTAAGAAACACTGGATATAAATGGAAATAGATTCTTACTACATTTCCTGCCATTTTCAATCACAGAGGTTACCAGTGGAAAGTTCAGAAATGACCAGAAAACTGATAATATTTACAACTCCAGCGACTTTAGGAAGCGTTTTCACTTGAATTTGCTTTCAAATATTAGGAATTAGGGTTATACAGCTTAAAATTTGTGTAGAAATACTGTAAGTGAGGACTATACTGTTTATGTTTATAGTTGTAGGCGGAATTTCTCTGGCGTTTTCTGTGTGAATAAGTTACAATGGTGAAGATTCAAGTATATAGTTATAGGAACTCTCTCTAATTGTGGTAAAGCTCTTCAAATAAGCAATTTTAGTTTCCCGAAATGATTAAAAACTTGTAAGAAACACTTGAAATAAAAGGAAATAGATTCATACTACATTTTCTGCCATTTTCATTAATGGAGGTTACCAGTGGAAATCTTGGAAATGACCAGAAAACTGATAATATTTACAACACCGGTCACTTTAGGGAGCATTTTCAATTCAAATTGCTTTCAAAAATTAGGAATTCAGGGTTATACAGCTCAAAATTTGTTTAGAAAGACTGTAAGTAAGGACTATACTGTTTATGTTTACATTTGGAGGACTAATTTCTCTTGTGTTTTCTGTGTGAATCAGTTAAAATGCAGACGATTCCAGTATACAGTTGTATGAACACTCTCTAATTCTGGTCAAACACTTCAAATACGCAATTATAATTTCCAGAAATGATTAAAAACTTGTAAGAAACACTTGAAATAAAAGGAAATAGGTTCTTACTACATATCCTGCCATTTTCAGTCACGGAAGTTACCAGTGGAAACTTCGGAAATGACCAGAAAACTGATATTTACAACTCCAGCGACTTTAGGAAGCGTTTTCGCTTGAATTTGCTTTCAAATATTAGGAATTAGGTTTATACAGCTCAAAATTTGTTTAGAAACACTGGAAGTGAGGACTATACTGTTTATGTTTACAATTGGAGGCGAATTTCTCTGGCGTTTTCTTTGTGAATAAGCTACAATGGTGATGATTCAAGTATATAGTTGTAGGAACTCTCTCTAATTGTGGTAAATCTCTTCAAATATGCAAATATAGTTTCCAGAAATGATTAAAAACTTGTAAGAAACACTGGAAATAAAAGGAAATAGATTCATACTACATTTCCTGCCATTTTCAATCACAGAGGTTACCAGTGGAAACTTCAGAAATGACCAGAAAACTGATAATATTTACAACACCAGAGATTTTAGGAAGCGTTTTGACTTGAATTTGCTTTCAAATATTAGGAATTAGGGTTATACAGCTTAAAATTTGTGTAGAAATACTGGAAGTGAGGAGTATACTGTTTATGTTTATAATTGGAGGCCGAATTTCGCTGGCGTTTTCTGTGTGAATAAGCTACAATGGTGATGATTTAAGTATATAGTTGTAGGAACTCTCTCTAATTGTGGTAAATCTCTTCAAATATGCAAATATAGTTTCCAGAAATGATTAAAAACTTGTAAGAAACACTGGAAATACAAGGAAATAGTTTCTTACTACATTTCCTGCCATTTTCAATCACAGAGGTTACCAGTGGAAAGTTCAGAAATGACCAGAAAACTGATAATATTTACAACTCCAGCGACTTTAGGAAGCGTTTTCACTTGAATTTGCTTTCAAATATTAGGAATTAGGGTTATACAGCTTAAAATTTGTGTAGAAATACTGTAAGTGAGGACTATACTGTTTATGTTTATAGTTGTAGGCCGAATTTCTCTGGCGTTTTCTGAGTGAATAAGTTCCAATGGTGATAATTCAAGTATATAGTTATAGGAACTCTCTCTAATTGTGGTAAAGCTCTTCAAATACGCAATTATAGTTTCCCGAAATGATTAAAAACTTGTAAGAAACACTTGAAATAAAAGGAAATAGATTCATACTACATTTTCTGCCATTTTCATTAATGGAGGTTACCAGTGGAAATCTTGGAAATGACCAGAAAACTGATAATATTTACAAGTCCGGTTACTTTAGGGAGCGTTTTCAATTCAAATTGCTTTCAAAAATTAGGAATTCAGGGTTATACAGCTCAAAATTTGTTTAGAACGACTGTAAGTAAGGACTATACTGTTTATGTTTACAGTTGGAGGACTAATTTCTCTGGTGTTTTCTGTGTGAATCAGTTAAAATGCTGACGATTCCAGTATACAGTTGTATGAACACTCTCTAATTCTGGTCAAACACTTCAAATACGCAATTATAATTTCCAGAAATGATTAAAAACTTGTAAGAAACACTTGAAATAAAAGGAAATAGGTTCTTACTACATATCCTGCCATTTTCAATCACCGAGGTTACCAGTGGAAAGTTCGGAAATGACCAGAATACAGATATTTACAACTCCAGCGACTTTAGGAAGCGCTTTCGCTTGAATTTGCTTTCAAATATTAGGAATTAGGTTTATACAGCTCAAAATTTGTGTAGAAATACTGGAAGTGAGGACTATACTGTTTATGATTATAACTGGAGGCCGAATTTCTCTGGCGTTTTCAGTGTGAATAAGTTACAATGGTGATGATGCAAGTATATAGCTGTAGGAAATCCCTCTAATTGTGGTAAAACTCTTCAAATACGCAATTATAGTTTCCAGAAATGATTAAAAACTTGTAAGAAACACTTGAAATAAAAGGAAATAGATTCATACTACATTTTCTGCCATTTTCATTCATGGAGATTACCAGTGGAAAGCTTGGAAATGACCAGAAAACTGATAATATTTACAACTCCGGTTACTTTAGGAAGCGTTTTCAATTCAAATTGCTTTCAAAAATTAGGAATTCAGGGTTATACAGCTCAAAATTTGTTTAGAAAGTCTGTAAGTAAGGACTATACTGTTTATGTTTACATTTGGAGGCCTAATTTCTCTGGCGTTTTCTGTGTGAATCAGGTAAAATGCTGACGATTCCAGCATATAGTTGTAGGAACACCCTCTAATTCTAGTCAAACTCTACAAATACGCAAATATAGTTTCCAGCAATGATTAAAAACTTGTAAGAAACACTGGATATAAATGGAAATAGATTCTTACTACATTTCCTGCCATTTTCAATCACAGAGGTTACCAGTGGAAAGTTCAGAAATGACCAGAAAACTGATAATATTTACAACTCCAGCGACTTTAGGAAGCGTTTTCACTTGAATTTGCTTTCAAATATTAGGAATTAGGGTTATACAGCTTAAAATTTGTGTAGAAATACTGTAAGTGAGGACTATACTGTTTATGTTTATAGTTGTAGGCGGAATTTCTCTGGCGTTTTCTGTGTGAATAAGTTACAATGCTGACGATTCCAGTATATAGTTGTAGGAACTTTCTCTAATTGTGGTAAAACTCTTCAAATACGCAATTATAGTTTCCCGAAATGATTAAAAACTTGTAAGAAACACTTGAAATAAAAGGAAATAGATTCATACTACATTTTCTACCATTTTCATTCATGGAGATTTCCAGTGGAAAGCTTGGAAATGACCAGAAAACAGATAATATTTACAACTCCGGTTACTTTAGGAAGCGTTTTCAATTCAAATTGCTTTCAAAAATTAGGAATTCAGGGTTATACAGCTCAAAATTTGTTTAGGAAGTCTGTAAGAAAGGACTATACTGTTTATGTTTACAATTGGAGGCCCAATTTCTCTGGCATTTTCTGTGTGAATCAGTTACAATGATGATGATTCGAGTATATAGTTATAGGAACTCTCTCAAATTGTGGTAAAGCTCTTCAAATACGCAATTATAGTTTCCTAAAATGATTAAAAACTTGTAAGAAACACTTGAAATAAAAGGAAATAGTTTCTTACTACATTCCCTGCCATTTTCAATCACGGAGGTTACCAGTGGAAAGTTCGGAAATTACCAGAAAACTGATAATATTTAAAACTCCAGCGACTTTAGGAAGCGTTTTCACTTGAATTTGCTTTCAAATATTAGTAATTAGGTTTATACAGCTCAAAACTTGTGTAGAAAGACTGTAAGTGAGGACTATACTGTTTATGTTTATAATTGGAGGCCGAATTTCTCTGGCGTTTTCTGTGTGAATAAGCTACAATGGTGATGATTCAAGTATATAGTCATAGGAACTCTCTCTAATTGTGGTAAATCTCTTCAAATATGCAAATATAGTTTCCAGAAATGATTAAAAACTTGTAAGAAACACTTGAAATAAAAGGAAATAGGTTCTAACTACATATCCTGCCATTTTCAATCACGGAGGTTACCAGTGGAAAGTTCGGAAATGACCAGAATACTGGTATTTACAACTCCAGCGACTTTAGGAAGCGTTTTCGCTTGAATTTGCTTTCAAATATTAGGAATTAGGTTTATACAGCTCAGAATTTGTGTAGAAATACTGGAAGTGAGGACTATACTGTTTATGTTTATAACTGGAGGCCGAATTTCTCTGGCGTTTTCAGTGTGAATAAGTTACAATGGTGATGATGCAAGTATATAGCTGTAGGAAATCCCTCTAATTGTGGTAAAACTCTTCAAATACGCAATTATAGTTTCCAGAAATGATTAAAAACTTGTAAGAAACACTTGAAATAAAAGGAAATAGATTCATACTACATTTTCTGCCATTTTCATTCATGGAGATTACCAGTGGAAAGCTTGGAAATGACCAGAAAACTGATAATATTTACAACTCCGGTTACTTTAGGAAGCGTTTTCAATTCAAATTGCTTTCAAAAATTAGGAATTCAGGGTTATACAGCTCAAAATTTGTTTAGAAAGTCTGTAAGTAAGGACTATACTGTTTATGTTTACAATTGGAGGCCTAATTTCTCTGGCGTTTTCTGTGTGAATCAGGTAAAATGCTGACGATTCCAGCATATAGTTGTAGGAACACCCTCTAATTCTAGTCAAACTCTACAAATACGCAAATTTGGTTTCCAGCAATGATTAAAAACTTGTAAGAAACACTGGATATAAATGGAAATAGATTCTTACTACATTTCCTGCCATTTTCAATCACAGAGGTTACCAGTGGAAATTTCAGAAATGACCAGAAAACTGATAATATTTACAACGCCAGAGACTTTAGGAAGCGTTTTCACTTGAATTTGCTTTCAAATATTAGGAATTAGGGTTATACAGCTTAAAATTTGTGTAGAAATCCTGGAAGTGAGGAGTATACTGTTTATGTTTATAATTGGTGGCCGAATTTCTCTGGCGTTTTCTGTGTGAATCAGTTACAATGCTGACGATTCCAGTATATAGTTGTAGGAACTTTCTCTAATTGTGGTAAAACTCTTCAAATACGCAATTATAGTTTCCCGAAATGATTAAAAACTTGTAAGAAACACTTGAAATAAAAGGAAATAGATTCATACTACATTTTCTACCATTTTCATTCATGGAGATTTCCAGTGGAAAGCTTGGAAATGACCAGAAAACAGATAATATTTACAACTCCGGTTACTTTAGGAAGCGTTTTCAATTCAAATTGCCTTCAAAAATTAGGAATTCAGGGTTATACAGCTCAAAATTTGTTTAGGAAGTCTGTAAGAAAGGACCATACTGTTTATGTTTACAATTGGAGGCCCAATTTCTCTGGCATTTTCTGTGTGAATCAGTTACAATGATGATGATTCGAGTATATAGTTATAGGAACTCTCTCAAATTGTGGTAAAGCTCTTCAAATACGCAATTATAGTTTCCTAAAATGATTAAAAACTTGTAAGAAACACTTGAAATAAAAGGAAATAGTTTCTTACTACATTCCCTGCCATTTTCAATCACGGAGGTTACCAGTGGAAAGTTCGGAAATTACCAGAAAACTGATAATATTTAAAACTCCAGCGACTTTAGGAAGCGTTTTCACTTGAATTTGCTTTCAAATATTAGTAATTAGGTTTATACAGCTCAAAACTTGTGTAGAAAGACTGTAAGTGAGGACTATACTGTTTATGTTTATAATTGGAGGCCGAATTTCTCTGGCGTTTTCTGTGTGAATAAGCTACAATGGTGATGATTCAAGTATATAGTCATAGGAACTCTCTCTAATTGTGGTAAATCTCTTCAAATATGCAAATATAGTTTCCAGAAATGATTAAAAACTTGTAAGAAACACTTGAAATAAAAGGAAATAGGTTCTAACTACATATCCTGCCATTTTCAATCACGGAGGTTACCAGTGGAAAGTTCGGAAATGACCAGAATACTGGTATTTACAACTCCAGCGACTTTAGGAAGCGTTTTCGCTTGAATTTGCTTTCAAATATTAGGAATTAGGTTTATACAGCTTAAAATTTGTGTAGAAATACTGTAAGTGAGGACTATACTGTTTATGTTTATAGTTGTAGGCCGAATTTCTCTGGCGTTTTCTGTGTGAATAAGTTCCAATGGTGATAATTCAAGTATATAGTTATAGGAACTCTCTCTAATTGTGGTAAAGCTCTTCAAATACGCAATTATAGTTTCCCGAAATGATTAAAAACTTGTAAGAAACACTTGAAATAAAAGGAAATAGATTCATACTACATTTTCTGCCATTTTCATTAATGGAGGTTACCAGTGGAAATCTTGGAAATGACCAGAAAACTGATAATATTTACAACTCCGGTTACTTTAGGGAGCGTTTTCAATTCAAATTGCTTTCAAAAATTAGGAATTCAGGGTTATACAGCTCAAAATTTGTTTAGAACGACTGTAAGTAAGGACTATACTGTTTATGTTTACAGTTGGAGGACTAATTTCTCTGGTGTTTTCTGTGTGAATCAGTTAAAATGCTGACGATTCCAGTATACAGTTGTATGAACACTCTCTAATTCTGGTCAAACACTTCAAATACGCAATTATAATTTCCAGAAATGATTAAAAACTTGTAAGAAACACTTGAAATAAAAGGAAATAGGTTCTTACTACATATCCTGCCATTTTCAATCACCGAGGTTACCAGTGGAAAGTTCGGAAATGACCAGAATACAGATATTTACAACTCCAGCGACTTTAGGAAGCGCTTTCGCTTGAATTTGCTTTCAAATATTAGGAATTAGGTTTATACAGCTCAAAATTTGTGTAGAAATACTGGAAGTGAGGACTATACTGTTTATGTTTATAACTGGAGGCCGAATTTCTCTGGCGTTTTCAGTGTGAATAAGTTACAATGGTGATGATGCAAGTATATAGCTGTAGGAAATCCCTCTAATTGTGGTAAAACTCTTCAAATACGCAATTGTAGTTTCCAGAAATGATTAAAAACTTGTAAGAAACACTTGAAATAAAAGGAAATAGATTCATACTACATTTTCTGCCATTTTCATTCATGGAGATTACCAGTGGAAAGCTTGGAAATGACCAGAAAACTGATAATATTTACAACTCCGGTTACTTTAGGAAGCGTTTTCAATTCAAATTGCTTTCAAAAATTAGGAATTCAGGGTTATACAGCTCAAAATTTGTTTAGAAAGTCTGTAAGTAAGGACTATACTGTTTATGTTTACATTTGGAGGCCTAATTTCTCTGGCGTTTTCTGTGTGAATCAGGTAAAATGCTGACGATTCCAGCATATAGTTGTAGGAACACCCTCTAATTCTAGTCAAACTCTACAAATACGCAAATATAGTTTCCAGCAATGATTAAAAACTTGTAAGAAACACTGGATATAAATGGAAATAGATTCTTACTACATTTCCTGCCATTTTCAATCACAGAGGTTACCAGTGGAAATTTCAGAAATGACCAGAAAACTGATAATATTTACAACGCCAGAGACTTTAGGAAGCGTTTTCACTTGAATTTGCTTTCAAATATTAGGAATTAGGGTTATACAGCTTAAAATTTGTGTAGAAATACTGGAAGTGAGGAGTATACTGTTTATGTTTATAATTGGTGGCCGAATTTCTCTGGCGTTTTCTGTGTGAATCAGTTACAATGCTGACGATTCCAGTATATAGTTGTAGGAACTTTCTCTAATTGTGGTAAAACTCTTCAAATACGCAATTATAGTTTCCCGAAATGATTAAAAACTTGTAAGACACACTTGAAATAAAAGGAAATAGATTCATACTACATTTTCTACCATTTTCATTCATGGAGATTTCCAGTGGAAAGCTTGGAAATGACCAGAAAACAGATAATATTTACAACTCCGGTTACTTTAGGAAGCGTTTTCAATTCAAATTGCTTTCAAAAATTAGGAATTCAGGGTTATACAGCTCAAAATTTGTTTAGGAAGTCTGTAAGAAAGGACTATACTGTTTATGTTTACAATTGGAGGCCCAATTTCTCTGGCATTTTCTGTGTGAATCAGTTACAATGATGATGATTCGAGTATATAGTTATAGGAACTCTCTCAAATTGTGGTAAAGCTCTTCAAATACGCAATTATAGTTTCCTAAAATGATTAAAAACTTGTAAGAAACACTTGAAATAAAAGGAAATAGGTTCTAACTACATATCCTGCCATTTTCAATCACGGAGGTTACCAGTGGAAAGTTCGGAAATGACCAGAATACTGGTATTTACAACTCCAGCGACTTTAGGAAGCGTTTTCGCTTGAATTTGCTTTCAAATATTAGGAATTAGGTTTATACAGCTCAAAATTTGTGTAGAAATACTGGAAGTGAGGACTATACTGTTTATGTTTATAACTGGAGGTCGAATTTCTCTGGCGTTTTCAGTGTGAATAAGTTACAATGGTGATGATGCAAGTATATAGCTGTAGGAAATCCCTCTAATTGTGGTAAAACTCTTCAAATACGCAATTGTAGTTTCCAGAAATGATTAAAAACTTGTAAGAAACACTTGAAATAAAAGGAAATAGATTCATACTACATTTTCTGCCATTTTCATTCATGGAGATTACCAGTGGAAAGCTTGGAAATGACCAGAAAACTGATAATATTTACAACTCCGGTTACTTTAGGAAGCGTTTTCAATTCAAATTGCTTTCAAAAATTAGGAATTCAGGGTTATACAGCTCAAAATTTGTTTAGAAAGTCTGTAAGTAAGGACTATACTGTTTATGTTTACAATTGGAGGCCTAATTTCTCTGGCGTTTTCTGTGTGAATCAGGTAAAATGCTGACGATTCCAGCATATAGTTGTAGGAACACCCTCTAATTCTAGTCAAACTCTACAAATACGCAAATATAGTTTCCAGCAATGATTAAAAACTTGTAAGAAACACTGGATATAATTGGAAATAGATTCTTACTACATTTCCTGCCATTTTCAATCACAGAGGTTACCAGTGGAAATTTCAGAAATGACCAGAAAACTGATAATATTTACAACGCCAGAGACTTTAGGAAGCGTTTTCACTTGAATTTGCTTTCAAATATTAGGAATTAGGGTTATACAGCTTAAAATTTGTGTAGAAATACTGGAAGTGAGGAGTATACTGTTTATGTTTATAATTGGTGGCCGAATTTCTCTGGCGTTTTCTGTGTGAATCAGTTACAATGCTGACGATTCCAGTATATAGTTGTAGGAACTTTCTCTAATTGTGGTAAAACTCTTCAAATACGCAATTATAGTTTCCCGAAATGATTAAAAACTTGTAAGAAACACTTGAAATAAAAGGAAATAGATTCATACTACATTTTCTACCATTTTCATTCATGGAGATTTCCAGTGGAAAGCTTGGAAATGACCAGAAAACAGATAATATTTACAACTCCGGTTACTTTAGGAAGCGTTTTCAATTCAAATTGCTTTCAAAAATTAGGAATTCAGGGTTATACAGCTCAAAATTTGTTTAGGAAGTCTGTAAGAAAGGACCATACTGTTTATGTTTACAATTGGAGGCCCAATTTCTCTGGCATTTTCTGTGTGAATCAGTTACAATGATGATGATTCGAGTATATAGTTATAGGAACTCTCTCAAATTGTGGTAAAGCTCTTCAAATACGCAATTATAGTTTCCTAAAATGATTAAAAACTTGTAAGAAACACTTGAAATAAAAGGAAATAGTTTCTTACTACATTCCCTGCCATTTTCAATCACGGAGGTTACCAGTGGAAAGTTCGGAAATTACCAGAATACTGATAATATTTAAAACTCCAGCGACTTTAGGAAGCGTTTTCACTTGAATTTGCTTTCAAATATTAGTAATTAGGTTTATACAGCTCAAAACTTGTGTAGAAAGACTGTAAGTGAGGACTATACTGTTTATGTTTATAATTGGAGGCCGAATTTCTCTGGCGTTTTCTGTGTGAATAAGCTACAATGGTGATGATTCAAGTATATAGTCATAGGAACTCTCTCTAATTGTGGTAAATCTCTTCAAATATGCAAATATAGTTTCCAGAAATGATTAAAAACTTGTAAGAAACACTTGAAATAAAAGGAAATAGGTTCTAACTACATATCCTGCCATTTTCAATCACGGAGGTTACCAGTGGAAAGTTCGGAAATGACCAGAATACTGGTATTTACAACTCCAGCGACTTTAGGAAGCGTTTTCGCTTGAATTTGCTTTCAAATATTAGGAATTAGGTTTATACAGCTCAAAATTTGTGTAGAAATACTGGAAGTGAGGACTATACTGTTTATGTTTATAACTGGAGGCCGAATTTCTCTGGCGTTTTCAGTGTGAATAAGTTACAATGGTGATGATGCAAGTATATAGCTGTAGGAAATCCCTCTAATTGTGGTAAAACTCTTCAAATACGCAATTATAGTATCCAGAAATGATTAAAAACTTGTAAGAATCACTTGAAATAAAAGGAAATAGATTCATACTACATTTTCTGCCATTTTCATTCATGGAGATTACCAGTGGAAAGCTTGGAAATGACCAGAAAACAGATAATATTTACAACTCCGGTTACTTAAGGAAGCGTTTTCAATTCAAATTGCTTTCAAAAATTAGGAATTCAGGGTTATACAGCTCAAAATTTGTTTAGAAAGTCTGTAAGTAAGGACTATACTGTTTATGTTTACAATTGGAGGCCTAATTTCTCTGGCGTTTTCTGTATGAATCAGTTAAAATGCTGACGATTCCAGCATATAGTTGTAGGAACACCCTCTAATTCTAGCCAAACTCTACAAATACGCAAATATAGTTTCCAGAAATGATTAAAAACTTGTAAGAAACACTGGATATAAATGGAAATAGATTCTTACTACATTTCCTGCCATTTTCAATCACGGAGGTTACCAGTGGAAAGTTCGGAAATGACCAGAAAAATGATAATATTTAAAACTCCAGCGACTTTAGGAAGCGTTTTCACTTGAATTTGCTTTCAAATATTAGTAATTAGGTTTATACAGCTCAAAACTTGTGTAGAAAGACTGTAAGTGAGGACTATACTGTTTATGTTTATAAATGGAGGCCGAATTTATCTGGCGTTTTCTGTGTGAATAAGCTACAATGGTGATGATTCAAGTATATAGTTGTAGGAACTCTCTCTAATTGTGGTAAATCTCTTCAAATATGCAAATATAGTTTCCAGAAATGATTAAAAACTTGTAAGAAACACTGGAAATAAAAGGAAATAGGTTCTTACTACATTTCCTGCCATTTTCAATCACAGAGGTTACCAGTGGAAAGTTCAGAAATGACCAGAAAACTGATAATATTTACAACTCCAGCGACTTTAGGAAGCGTTTTCACTTGAATTTGCTTTCAAATATTAGGAATTAGGGTTATACAGCTTAAAATTTGTGTAGAAATACTGTAAGTGAGGACTATACTGTTTATGTTTATAGTTGTAGGCGGAATTTCTCTGGGTTTTCTGTGTGAATAAGTTACAATGGTGAAGATTCAAGTATATAGTTATAGGAACTCTCTCTAATTGTGGTAAAGCTCTTCAAATAAGCAATTTTAGTTTCCCGAAATGATTAAAAACTTGTAAGAAACACTTGAAATAAAAGGAAATAGATTCATACTACATTTTCTGCCATTTTCATTAATGGAGGTTACCAGTGGAAATCTTGGAAATGACCAGAAAACTGATAATATTTACAACACCGGTCACTTTAGGGAGCATTTTCAATTCAAATTGCTTTCAAAAATTAGGAATTCAGGGTTATACAGCTCAAAATTTGTTTAGAAAGACTGTAAGTAAGGACTATACTGTTTATGTTTACAGTTGGAGGACTAATTTCTCTTGTGTTTTCTGTGTGAATCAGTTAAAATGCAGACGATTCCAGTATACAGTTGTATGAACACTCTCTAATTCTGGTCAAACACTTCAAATACGCAATTATAATTTCCAGAAATGATTAAAAACTTGTAAGAAACACTTGAAATAAAAGGAAATAGGTTCTTACTACATATCCTGCCATTTTCAGTCACGGAAGTTACCAGTGGAAACTTCGGAAATGACCAGAAAACTGATATTTACAACTCCAGCGACTTTAGGAAGCGTTTTCGCTTGAATTTGCTTTCAAATATTAGGAATTAGGTTTATACAGCTCAAAATTTGTTTAGAAACACTGGAAGTGAGGACTATACTGTTTATGTTTACAATTGGAGGCGAATTTCTCTGGCGTTTTCTTTGTGAATAAGCTACAATGGTGATGATTCAAGTATATAGTTGTAGGAACTCTCTCTAATTGTGGTAAATCTCTTCAAATATGCAAATATAGTTTCCAGAAATGATTAAAAACTTGTAAGAAACACTGGAAATAAAAGGAAATAGATTCATACTACATTTCCTGCCATTTTCAATCACAGAGGTTACCAGTGGAAAGTTCAGAAATGACCAGAAAACTGATAATATTTACAACTCCAGCGACTTTAGGAAGCGTTTTCACTTGAATTTGCTTTCAAATATTAGGAATTCAGGGTTATACAGCTCAAAATTTGTGTAGAAATACTGGAAGTGAGGACTATAATATTTATGTTTACAATTGGAGGCCCAATTTCTCTGGCGTTTTCAGTGTGAATAAGTTACAATGGTGATGATGCAAGTATATAGCTGTAGGAAATCCCTCTAATTGTGGTAAAACTCTTCAAATACGCAATTATAGTTTCCAGAAATGATTAAAAACTTGTAAGAAACACTTGAAATAAAAGGAAATAGATTCATACTACATTTTCTGCCATTTT